>NW_021703769.1:62569533-62823194 GCF_005190385.1 Monodon monoceros
ACTTCTGGCCATTAGGGAGATGGATGCCTGGTGGCTGGGCTCTCCCTGTCTATCAGGCTGCCGGTGGGTAACTGGGCACTTCTGGCGGTGACGGATGTTGGCCACTCCGTGGCTAGTGATTTGTGAGGGTTTCCGCTACAGCTCTGGTGCCCTTGGTGTGGGAACCACTCAGCTCTCTGGCAGAGTAACAGCATGTGATGCAGGGAACCCTGAAACTTGTGTCTTGATTTTTTTTTTCCCTTAGTTTTAAGGCAAACAGTGTAAAATTGGACGAGAAGGGGGGAACGAACTGCAGGGCCACTTTGCGGGCTGTTGAGAACCTCCGTCGGGTCAGCGCTGTCCCGGGGCTTTGCATAGGGCCTGGCTCATGGCAGGCGGCCAGTGTCATTGAATAGCTCCGATTTCTCCATCCCTGGGAGTCCCATGTTAGTGGCTTAGAGGAAACATGCTCATTCCTTCAGCAGGCAGCCCCCAAGTGCCTACAGTACATGAGGTGTGGGAGGGGCAGTAGTGTACCAGACAGACCAGACCCTTGTTATTGTGGAATTGCAGTCTAGTGGGGCACTCGACCAATGAGTGAGCAAATAAATGAACAAAAACGCTCCAGTTAAAGGCAAGTATTATAAAGAAAATAAAACTTCATTCATGTGATTCCTGAGGACTTGAGAGGCTGGTAGGGACAGCTTTCTGTTACCAAACCAAACTTGGGTCTGCTCGCCCAAGCACAGCAAAGCCAATCTACTGACACCGGGTTGTGGTGAAGGAAAGCACAGCGTTTATTCTAGGGCGCCAAGCAAGGAGTCCAGGCAGCTAATGCTCAAAAGACGCAAATTCCCTGATGGTTTTTCGGGAAAGGTTTTTAAAGACAGGATGAGGGAGGGCGGTTGTCGGGTGCGTCATCAGCTCATGGACACTCTTCTGATTGGCTGGTGGTGAGGTAATCAGGAGTCAACATCATCAACCTTCTGGTTGCAACCCATCTGGGGTCTAGTGCTTGTGGGCAGCATGCAGTTAACTCCTTCCACCTGGTGGGGGTTCCAGTATATGCAAAACAGCTCAAGGATATGGCTCAGGATATTATCTAGAGCCCTTGAGGAGGAACTAAAAGGTCCTTGACTTTGTTTAATGACTAAACTATTATTATTTTGTCTCACTTGACTGTTTTCCTTCCTTTCTGAATTTTCTCACTTCTCTAATTAAATTTATTCTGTGGAACTCAAGGAAGGCCTAGGAGGCTAAAGTTTTTATTCCAGACAAGAGGCAGGTGGAGGACCTAGGAGGATCTGTCTGGAGAAGGCCCCATAGAGTCCTGCTGGGTTACATTTGATGGAACGATTCATTTGGGAAGACTTTTCTAATGAGATAACTTTAGGGTTGAAACCTGTAAAAGAGTCAATGGTGGAAAGACCTAGAACATTCTTGGATCTTCCAAGAGAAGAGCATGCACAAAGGTCCTGAGGCTCCAGGAAGGAGCTTGGCATATTCAAGGAGCAGCAAAGCCAGTGTGGCCCGTGAGAAGGAGGAAGGTCTCAGGGGGGCCAGAGGACAGATCATGAGGGGTCTCGCAGGCCCTGGAAAGAAGTTTGGATTGCATTTTAGGTGCAGTGGGAAGGAAGCCTTGGTGACTTTGAAGCTGGGGACCAGTATATTGAGCTTGAACTTCAACGCATACTTAAATTTGAGTAACTGACCGCTGGGCAGTGAATGGCGGTGGACTTCCACGGTGAGGCCTGGTGAGAAGATCTTGAGGGCCACAGATGATGTGACAGCAATGGGGCTCCCTCTCGGGCAGCCCCAGATCCCCTCATGTTTGGAGACAGCAGCTGATTTCCTCCTCCTCTCCTAGATGTCGGACAGATTCAAGTTCCCACTGTCAGCTGCTCCACAGCTCTTCACCTGGGTTATCTTGGTTTTAGAACTCAGACTTAGGAGACCTGTTCACCCCCATTTCCCTGGGGGATCCAAAGATGATGTTCTGGACTGTCCCCCCGCTCCCCTAACAGGTCATACATCCCTTCCTTAAGTAGGACCCCAAAATGGTTTTGTGATCATTGATCCATCTGTCCATGTGCTCGGCCCCTAATCTTTCATGACACATGTAGATAACGGATGGATTGATAGATAGAGATATTGAGCACCGACCGCACACTCAACACTCTTTTCAGCACTAGTGATATAGTAGTGAACAAGCCAGATGTAGTCCCTGCCCTCATGCAGTTGACAATTAGGGTTTTTTTTTTTATTTTACTGAAGTATATTTGATTTACAGTGTTGCATTAATTTCTTCTCTACAGCAAAGTGACTCAGTTACACACACACACACACATATATGCATATATTCTTCTTCACATGACAGTTTTGAGCTATGGAGAGAGACGTGTAAATTACAAGTTGTGATACTGCGCAAAACAGATAGATAGATAGATAGGTTAAAAGGCTATGCTGGGCAAATGCTTAGACAAGCACATCAGGGGTGCCTGTAAGCAAAGAAGGTTTCCAGGTAGAGGTGACACCTGGGCTGAGAACTAGATGATGAACTGGCCAGGAGGAGGGCGGGGAAGGAAGGAAGACTGAGCCCGAAAGAGGGCCGGGCGTGGACGGAAGATCAGGGGAGAGAGAACCCTTCTGGCACAGGCGCCGAGAGTGTTCCAGGGTGGCCTGGAGCATGGGGGAGGAGAGGCGAGGGAGAGGGATGGAGATGAAGCTGGAGTCGGATCGTAAAGGACCAGACCTCGCAGGATAGGACAGGAGGAAAGACTGGACTCATGAACAGTGGGAAGGAGCTAGAAAGGATTGTATGGATGGAGGTCGCAGGATCAGGTTTCTCTAGAACAATCTCTGAGGCCTAGCTTGCATCCTGCCCACTCATTCATTTATTTCTTCAATAGACAGTGTTGTTTTCATTCCTCCTGTGTTTCAGCTGCTGTGCTAGGCCCCAGGGGTCCTCAGTAGGAGCCAGTACCTGGAGAGGGTGGCAGGGTGGCAGAACAGGCCAAGATATCCCAAGGCTGGGAGGGACGGCTGCCTCTGTCCCAGCATAATTCCCTCTGCTGCCCCTTAGGACAGCTCCTCAAGGCCAATCTTGGCCTAAAGATGGAAACCTGAAGCACGTTGTGGGCCTGGAACATGCACGTATTACAACCACCCCGGTAGGTGGTAGGCACCCGGCACATATGTTTTGGATGGATGAATGAATGAATGGATTAGTGGGTGAGTGAGTGAGTGAATGGGAGGCAATATATAGAAGAGTGAATAAGAACCCAGACTCTGGGGTCAGACTTCCTGAGTCCCCCTCACTGATCAGAGCTAGTCATCCAACTGCTCTGAACCTCAGTTTCCTCATGTGTGAAGTGAGGATAACGTCAAGGGTCCCCCCTCCGTGGAGTTGGGAATGTTAGCCAGATCGATGCACCCACCCACTTAGCAGTAGGTCTGGCACACCAGAAGCTCTCAGTAAATATTAGCCGTGTAGCCCTGTGTCCTGGGTATAGTAACTTGTGGCCCGAACAACGAGAAAGTAAACCAGTTCATGTTTGCACTGCACATGTGAAGTCTGCTCAGGGTGTAGACATGTTTAGCCACACCTGCACCCCAGCCTGCACACACACACATCAGAGACGCGGCTCACAGAAGGACCACGGCAGCAGTGTCCTTGTGGTGTGCTCATGACCTGCTACCATGCACCCACATGCTGTGTCTTCAGAACATTATATTAAACCTCCTGGGGGAGAGAAGAGGCCCTAATTTAATCTGACTTGAAATAGTATCAAAGCTCAGTATCAGGGATCTATGTGGTTCATTCATTTTTTGCCAAGTCATTCACGCATTCATTTGACAGGTGATTGATGGAGCATTGATTGTGTACCAAGCACAGAGCTGGGCACCAGGAATCAGCAGGGGACCAGCCACAGGGATTTGAGCAGTGAGAGGACATTTCACAAGGTCTTTCTGGTTACTGGGTGGAGAATAAATTGCAGGCAGCAAAAGGGGAAGGATGGAAGCCAAGAGCAGATTTCTGGGGGCGTCAAAGCCGTACACACCCCCCGCTGGCTGGCAGGAAGGATGGATATTGTACAACCATCTCCCACCCCTAGAGTCCAGCTCAGAATGCTTTAGGGAAGCCGAAGCGGTCTCTTCCCTTGAAAGCTATCTGAACTCCTGCAAATGATAGGCGATACTAAGGGGCCCTCACGTTTCCTAGCTTATAATAGGGCAGCTCCAAATCCTGAGCTCCACTCTTGTTCAGAATGATTGTACTAAAAAGAGGCACATTATGTGGAAAGCCAGTGACTAAAGTGGAAATCACCTGCACCTGTTGAGTGGCAGGTTGTATGTTTCCATGGAATGGCCTGCAAGCAGGTATTCATTCATTCCATGTACACACCACACAGTAGGCACAGGAGGCCCAAAGGTTTAGTGAAATGGACCACAGGCCTCGTAATCCTTCAGACTAGGTCCAAATCCCAGGTCTCCTGCTTACTGCCTGTCCAACATTAAGTTACTGAGCAAGTAACTTAATTGGAGCCTCAGTGTCCTCGTCTGTTATATGGGTATATGAAGCCCAATAAGCAGTATCCTAGGTCTTCCTAAGAGGCCCAGTGATTTCAGAACTCGCTCTCCTGTTTCAGGTCGGCACTGACTGGGATGCCAAGGAGCGGCTCTTTCGCAACTTTGGGGGTCTCCTGGGGCCCATGGATGAGCCAGTAGGCATGCAGAAATGGGGGAAGGGCCCCAACGTGACTGTGACTGTCGTCTGGGTGGATCCCGTCAACATCATCGCAGCCACCTACGACATCCTGATTGAGTCCACTGCCGAATTCACCCACTACAAGCCCCCTTTGAACTTGCCCCTGAGGCCTGGGGTCTGGACAGTGAAAATTCTCCACCACTGGGTGCCAGTCGCAGAAACCAAATTCCTCGTCGCGCCTCTGACCTTCTCAAACAGGCAGCCCATCAAACTGGGTGAGTACTTCCACTATTTCTGGGGGGTAATATTCCATTGCCCGAGGCCTCCTGGGTCCTTCACCTGGGCAGGTGGTGTTGCTCAGACATGGGGCATGTGGGCCACCTTTGAGAACAGTGCCCTCTGTTCCCAGGATTTTTTCCTGCTCGTCTGTCATACAGAACCTTCTAATTTTCTGCCTGTCTCTGCACACTGAGGTGATGTTATCTGTCTCTATCTATTTATTAGATGCTCTCTCACTGGACTTCTAGAAGGTCCTGATCATATTTAAGACCAGGTGGGAAATAAACCCAAGCTGATACTGAGTTTCAGCAAATCTTGTTCGATGTTTTTAAAAAAATAACTAAAATAGGAATCTCTGTTCATCAAAAGCATGATACTAGGCGGGGAGACGTATCTCATACTAAAGGAAAATATTTGCACACACAAAAAAGGACTCAAATTCGGAAATCCCCTAAGTCAGAGCAAACTGCAAGCCACAGGCCAAATCCAGCCCACTTCCTGTTTTTGTAAATAAAATTTTATTGAAATGCAGTCATACTCATTTACATATTGACTGTGGTTGCTTTGGGGCCACAACGCCAGCATTGGGCAGCTGCCCACAGAGCCAGAAGTATTTGCTATCTGGCCCTTTAGAGAAAGGGCTAATCCCTGATATAAAAGAAAGAAAAAAGAGAGAGCATATACACACATATATAAAAAGATGCTCAGCCTCATGAATAATGAGAGAAATACAAATTAAAAGCAAAAAGAGATTCCACTTCACATCTGCCATGTTTAGGACATGTTTGAAGATGAGACAACATCATTTGATGGTCAAGATGGAGAATAATAACTATCCATGTAAGTGCTAGCGAGAGAGCCACGTAATAAAATGAGTTCGCATTTGCTGGTGAAGTTGAACATATACACATACCCTACCGCACAGAAATTCCACCCGAGGTAGAGGCCATAGAGACTTGTGCAGAAATACAGCAAGCTGTTCATAATAGCACCAAACCAGAACCAGTCCAAATATCCAACATCCAATGGACCAACGGTGTGGTCTGTCCCGACAGTGGAGGTCTACACAGCAGGGAACACGGCGTAGGACCCTCCACGTGCTGATCTGGATGAGCCTCTAGAACGTAATGTTAGGGTGGGGCTATCAAAATTACCATGCATGTATCTAAAGTTCAAAAACAGGCCAAGCCAACAGTACAGTATTTCAGGATTCATGTATCAGTAGAAAGCTGCAAAGAAATGAAGGAAATTATTAACAGGAAATTCAGGATGGTGGTTCCCACTGGGCATGGGGTCAGGGAGAGGGGTGTCAGACTCCTAGCATGCCTGCCTTTTTTCTTTTTTTTCCAAAAGGCTTTCTTTTATTTTTCTATTCCCCACCCCCCTTTCTTTTATCACAGGTAACGTCTTCCTCCCTGCTCAATCCCATCCCCAGGAGTGGCCACTGCCAACAGTTTGGTGTACAGTCCTTCTAGAGGTTTCTCAGTGCTTTTAAAGCATTGACATAAATCACAAAGACATTGTCACTTTTTTAAGAATAGAATGATACACTTCGTAGTGAAACTTGCTTTTTTCACTTTCCGAGTCAATATATTTAAAGCTGCCAACTGCCTAGTGTTCCTTTGCATTAAGGACCCACAATCTATCTGTCCCTACCCCACCCCCGCCTGGGTAGACACATAGCTTCTTTTGTTGTTGCTGTTACAGATACCACTGCAAAGAAGATTCTTGAACCTAAGATAGTATGTGCCCATGAAGATGCATCCATAACATAGATTCCTAGAAAAAGGATTTCCAGGTCTCTTGGTGTTTGGAATTGTTCGGCTCCATTTAACAGATCACAAACCCAGAAGCCAGAAACGCATTACAGCCTCTGTTGGCTAAAAAGAGCTCTGGGCTGGGTGTCATTTAGCCAGTGACACAAGGAGAGGGGGACATAGATATGGGGAGGGGCACCTGGAGCCCTAAGAAGGGAGTGTTGATGTGAATTCTGTCCATTTCTGCTAAGTTTTTCTGCTAAGTTTCTGTGCTGAACAAGCAGAAAGATTTCGACCTCATGTTTTCAGGTAATGGAAGTCTGCTTCTCTTCTCCCCCATGAAACAGGCAAAAGACATCCCCTCCAGAACTAGCGGGGCCAGAGCCCACCTACTTAGGGTCCTCAAGTGTCCCACTGATGAGGCTCACATCCTTAGCATCTCTAAAGGTTCCCAAAGCCAGACGTGGAGGAGAGGGATGGAAGTGGCCGTCTCCTCTTTGCTTCCCATATAGCTAATCGGACAGAAAACGAGTGACCCTGAATCCATCCCTACCTCAGTAAAATAGCCCGGGGCTATTCATGGGGTCCTGATTTTTCCGATCTTTTCTCCTGGGATTTCTGAGGACAGCGAGGCTCTCCCCACGCATACCCAGGATGAGCCAAGGGTCATTTTACCCCACTGGGAGCAGCCCCCCTGTCATCAGTAATTGTATCTGTTAATGATGTTCTGGTGACAGGGAACACGAAAGTGGGAGCGATGCAATTTGTAAAATGATTCGTCAAGAGTAATTTGCTACTGATGCATCCCTGGTAATCTCAAGACATCTGATGAGGTGGAATTGAGGGAAATTTAATTATAGAGACGAGCATTGTGGGCTGATGCTATAATAGCATTTCCCACATTAACCTCATTTTTCATAAGGGTTTTCTGCACCAACCACAATATTTGGTTCCCAGCGTTCAAATGTTTGTTAACTCCTCTTTTCACTTTGAATGTCCTGCCTTTTCTCAGTTTGGGTGTCTCCCCAGTCCCCAGCTTCTCATCTCTGCAGTCCCTGCAGAGATGAAGGCGTTGAGAGGCTCTAGTAGGGAAGTCAGGACCTGCTCCAAAGAGAACAGGCTCTGTCCTCCTGAAAAAACAGAGGAAAAGAAAACAGGGTTTTTTTCCTGAAAACCCTTTGGTGGGCATCAGGGAGAGGTGGGCCAGACTCCTTAAGGAACTCGAGAAAGAGAAGCTCTGCTAAGTATAGCAAGATAGGACATGTGCTCCAGGCGTGCTTCTCAGCTTTCTCCCACCGGTTCCCCTCCAGACCAGAGTCCAGCCCCCCAGCTTCCTGGGGCATTGGGAACTAAAGGAATGACTTTCTCGTACATGCAAGTCAAAGCATATTTTTAGTTCAACTAGCTTTCTCATTGCTTTTTGTTTTTTTAATAACTTTATCTTATTTATTTATTTTTGGCTGCATTGGGTCTTCGTTGCTGCGCATGGGCTTTCTCTTTGTTGTGGTCGGCGGGCTTCTCATTGCGGTGGCTTCTCTTGTTGCGGAGCACGGGCTCCAGTAGTTGTGGCTCATGGGCTCTAGAGCGCAGGCTCAGTAGTTGTGGCTCACGGGCTTTAGTTGCTCAGTGGCATGAGGGATCTTCCCGGACCAGGGCTCGAACCCGTGTGCCCTGCATTGGCAGGTGGATTCTTAACCACTGCGCCACCAGGGAAGCCCTCCCATTGCTTTTTGAAGGGCAGGCACATATACACGGTCTTTCTTCCTCACTCAGGACCACACATATTAGAAAGTAACGTGCTGCTTATCCAGGCTCTCCTGGTTGTCTCCGAGGGTGACAGCCACCATCAAGCAAAGAGGAAAAGCATTGTCATCTGAATGCTACATTGTCTTATAAGGAGGTTTCTTCTAATCCTAGTGATCTTGGCTATAGCAAAACCTGATTTGGTAAAACACAACCTACCAGAATCATTAGCCAGTCTTTTCAAAAGAATATATTCTTGTGTTTGGCAATGAAATAAGCCATGAGTGGAAGCTTCCTCAAAATAGAAACATCTAGCTTCTTTCCTTCAGCCCAAATGTCTAGACTTTCTGCTTCCCCATCTTTAAGCCCTGGGAAACAGTCACTGTCTCTCTTGTTCATATGTTACTTTACTGTTTACAAAGCATGTGAACTTCCAGCCCTGTGAGTGCCAGCCCTGTGAGTCTAATTGCTGGAAGGGTGAGTATCCCCATTTTGCAGATGGGGAAAGCAAGTCTGCAAAAGACTAGCTCCCAGATGGAAAAATAAAGTAAAAAACAAAAGCATTGTTTTAGCTTCCTGCTGATGTATGAGCCTCTTGGTAGAGTATCATAATGACAAGAATGGGCTTTGGAGTCAGCAAGCCCTGGATTTAACTCCAGATTTGTCTCTAAACTATAGCTGCTTCCGTTTCCTCATCTGTAAAATAGGGATGATAAAATCAGCCCTATAGTTGTGTGTGTGTGTGTGTATTGTGTACTAATAATGCCAATAATAATAATCCTAGCTAAACTTTCCCAAGTACTTAGAATATGCCAGGCACCATTTTAAGCACCTCACATGAGTCAGCACATTTAATCATCACAAACAAAGCTACGAGGAAGGTACTGGTTCTCCACGCATTTTATTGATGAGGAAGAAGTAACACACCTGGCATGTGGGACGTGGGGATTCAAACCCAGACAGCCTGACTGCTGTCCCCAAGCTCTGGCATGAGACCCCGGTGCTCAGCAAGGCAGAGCCGTTTTGGGAGCCAGCTGGACTTCCCACCCCACCCCACTCTGGTCCCAGCTTCGTGGTTTCCAGGACTCCTTGCTGTGGGCCATTCATGCCCCACATCTTGGACCAAAGCAGAGATCCAGGTCTTATACAGAGTTCATGGTGGGCATTCAGCAGCCAAGGGCGGGGCTGCTCACCAGGCTCTGAGGTCCGCAGACCCGGGTTCCAACCCTGGCTCTGACTCTCATCACCTGTATGATTTGGGGAAAGATGCTTTGCATCTTTAATGAGCTTTAATGAGGCTTTGCATCCTCTGTTCCCAATGCCTGGAATTCTCTTCTCCAGGATCTGCACGTGGCTTCTTCCTTCCCGTGAATCAGTGCTCAGCTCAGATGTCCTCTCCGCAGAGAGGTCTCCCCGGCCATCCCAGCTAAAATAAACACCCTTGTCACTCTCTAACCCAGGAATCAGCAAGCTTTTATTGTAAAGGGCTAGATAGAAAATTTTTCAGCTTTGTGGGCCATATACAATCTCTGTCTCAGCTACTCAGCTGTGCTGTAGTAACAGCCATAAACAATATGTATCCAAATGGGCATAGCCGTGTTCCAATGAAACTTTATTTACAACAACAGGTGGTGGGCCACATTTGGCCCAAGGGCCGTAGTTTATCAAGCCCCTGCTCTGACTCAACACACCCCATTTATTCCCTGCATGACACTTAGCACTTTCTGGAATGACCTGATTTATTTACTTCTTTCTTTCTTTATTGTCATCATTCTTCCTCCCCTGGATTGCAGTCTCCTTCATTGTCTGGTTTGCTCCAGCACAGAATAGAGCCTGGCACTTAATAAATCTGTATCAAATAAATAAATGAATGAATGCCTTGCAGATGTAGATGTTTCGTAAATATGTGTTGAATGAATTATTGTCTGGACTATAGAAAGGGCTCCATAAATACATGCTGAATGAATAAATGAATGGACCATGCCCTGCACAAAGTGGGCTCATACCTGTTGAAGGAATGTCCTCGTAGGCTCAGTTTCTTTGTCTGTACGATGGGAGTGCTAAAAGAACTTCCTCGTGAGATTGTCCCGCGAACTGAATGGTGCTACGCAGTGCCCAGCACAGTGCCAAGCACACAGTAGTAGGTGACCAGTCCATGGCTCTTCTAATGATGTAATTGTTCCCTTTGGCTTTCAGAGGAGGCATTGAGGCTGCACAATGGGCCCCTCCGCAGCGCCTACATGGAGCAGAGCTTCCAGAGCCTGAACCCCGTCCTCAGCCTGCCCATCAACCCCGCCCAGGTGGAGCTGGCTCGGAGGAACGCCGCGTCCGCCGGCGCCGCACTGGAGCGCTGGCTGGACTCGCTGGTGGGCGGGATGTGGACCGCCATGGACATCTGTGCCACAGGCCCCACCGTCTGCCCAGTCATGCAGACCTGCAGCCAGACGGCCTGGAGCTCCTTCAGCCCTGACCCCAAGTCAGAGCTGGGCGCAGTCAAACCCGACGGCCGGCTCAGGTAGCACTGGGCACGTGGGGGCCCCAGCGGATCTCAAAGGGGAAGCAGCCAGAGGGCCAGTGGGAGCCGGACCCTGGGCTCCCACCCCCGAGGGGGGTGCCTTTTGGGAGCGGGGCTCTCCTGGCCATCGAGTGACGGGAGGGAAGGTTTGGAGGCCGAAGCAGGTTCTGCCAGCCACCTGCACCCAGCAGGCCGCCTCCCGGGGGTGGGGACGGCTCAGTCCCAGCACCGTGGTGGTCTTACCTCTTCTGATTGATCCTCGAGTGCTACAGGTTCCTTGTCTTCCCCCTCAATGACCTGACCCCCACCCCACCCCGCCCAGACAAGTGATTCCAAAACTTTTATTTTGAGCAGCAGAGCTTTGTTTACTAAGTCGTAGGCGGAGGGAGGTCCAGGGTGAGGATGAAATCCAGGCTGCTCTGGTTGAAGCTGCGAGTGTGAGATTCTTTCTCAAAGCTCAGCCCACCGGGCAGTCCCTTCCCAAGGGAGTCTCCTAAGGTACCTCTTCAGAACCCAAGGGCTCTGCAAAACCTAGTTTGAAAAGCACTGCCCAGAGGGTGGGTTTGATCTCCAGCCCCGCCCTTCAGCTCCTCTGGGCCAGGAAACCCTTGTGCCAGCCCTGAAGTGACAGGACACTAAAGTCACGCTCTCGTGGGCCCGTCCCCAGGGAGGTAGCGGGCTTGGCAGGGCCTCCCACCAGCCCTTCTCAGGTTCAGCCATCCTCCTTTGTAACTAGATGAGCCAGAGAGCCTTCTGATGTGCCATGGCCAAGGTCCACCCAAACTGTGACTGCCAGACATCCTGGGCTCCAGGCCACCCTCCTTCGAGGCAGAAATTGGGCGATGCTCATGAGCGTGAGGGTCAAACCCCCAGCCGTTCACGGGCGAGGAGATCAAGACCATGACCCCTCTGGGCCTTGACAGTGGGAACTCTGGGGACCATGGCCATGAAACTCATAGAGATCCTTGGGAGCAAAACTCCTGAGCTGGTCAGCACAGCAATACCTGTCAGTCACGTGCTTGAGCCCTTTGTTCTGAGGGCAGGCGTTTGGAACATTTGTGAATCGCACATTCGGTGCTGCTGGGAGCGACCAAACTGCATGGAACAGACTTTTCACGGCCAGGAAAAAGCATTTTAGATTTAGTTTTTAAATTCATGCCCTTTCTTATCCAAGGTGCCAACAGGCCCATCTGACACGCAGTGTAAAAGTGGGAAGCTTGAGTATCTGGTTGTTGTTTGAAACCTAAAGAACAGTGTTATTCAAATTGCTTGAGTTACTAGAAACGCAAAGGGTTTCCTTGCCATGTGTACATCGGAGGGCTGCCCTGCTCATCCGGAGACCCCTCCCCGGAGGCCCCCTCCTCCGCTGGTCCCACCCTCCCCCCAAGGACAGGGTTCTCCTGGAAAAGTCCTTCCCACGGAGAGCTGGTCCTTGGCGATTCGCCTCCAGCGTGGGTTTGAAGGTACCGCCGTTTGCTCCCAGTGACCTGTCAGCTGTCGCCCCCTACTCACACCCCCAGCCCAGCAAGGCAGAATGTCCTATGGGCCATGGAGGATATAGAGACGGGACACTTTAGATATTTATTATTTATATGTTTTGGTCAATGACTAATTAGTAGGTGCTGTTTTTGCAGCTTGTCAATTACGTTATCTTACTAACTGGAGCTGCCTTTATTCATGAAAGGCCCCCTCCCCCCACCCTTCCACTCCCTCCCCCTCTCATCCCCCAGCCCCTCATGTCTGTCTCTTTCTGTCTCTCTGCTGCTTTATCTATCTATCTATCTATCATCTCTGTCTCTGCCCTGCGTTCTCCGTGTCCTCAGTGGGAAGCAGGGGACTTGGACACCATGAGGAGAACGCCTCAACCAGCATCATCCACTGGCCAGAAGTGGGGTGTCCTTGGGAACAGTGGCGCCTCGCTCTTCCTCATGCAGGGTGTTAGCGTGACTCAGCCCTCCGGCTCTGGGGGTGTTGGAATTCCTGAGCCATCCCCGCCACCCGCCCCCAGCACAGGGACGCAACAGGCCAGTGACTTGCGGAGGGAGGCTGTGCCGGCTGCAGAACCTGGGGCGTCCCCGCTTCCTCCATCACTGCCCTCCCGCAGCCAGTCTAACCGTGGGCCTCCATGTGAGGGAAAGCAGGCTCCCTCCACGCCCTGGAGGAAACGATATCTATTTTAGGAAGATGGTAGGGGGTCAGACCCTGCCAGGAGAGCCCAGGAGCTGGCCCAGTGTTTCCAGGGACCTTGGCGTGGCTTTCTCAGAAAGCCCACATGAGCTCCACATGGGTTCACAAGTTCTGTGGGAGCCAAGAGGCCCGTGTCACATCCACTTTCTGCCCCCGGCCTCTGCCTCTGGCCAGGGCCTCCCTGAGCCTGTGGAAGCTGCCCGGGGAGCCGCCCTTTCACCCTTCTCGCCACTAGGGCCCTGTGTGTCATTTGTGATGGTTTTGGGGGCTCTGCCCTGGCACGTCCCTGCGCACCCATGAGCCTGCAGACGCCTCGACGGGGCCCCACCTGCACCCTGACATTGCTGACTCCTGTTCCATCTGGGAACAAGTGGAGAAATGGCAGAGCTGGCTTACTCTGGGGAGAGCCCCCCCCCCCCACGGCCCAGGCCCCATTCCCTACTCACCGCCAGGAGACTGGGAAGCTCAGGGGCCTCATGGGATGTTCCTCAACATCCTCTGTTTTTGAACCAGAGAATCACTTCGAAGATGTTACATTTGGCTTTAAGGAAAAAAGGGAGAATTTCAAACAAAGCCCAGGATGATTTGAGCAAAGGTGATGTTTTCCCAGGAGAAATAGTTTAACTCATTTTTGTAATCTACCTGAGGATGATTTATTAGTTAGAGGCCATTGGTCAGGCAACCTTGAGCTGTGGCTGCCTGAGGGTTTCAAAACCTGAGAACATGGTCTCTGGAAATCCTATTAAAGAAACAACGTGACTGTGGGCTGAGTCACTGACCAGGTCCTCGGACTTCAGGAGGGCTTAGAGGTGGGACGTGGGCTTGGGGGAGAAGGACTCATTGAATAAGCTGTGACACTGTCCAATTTCCCATTCACCCCTGTGACATTCAGGTGGAAACCACGCTCAGGAGGCAGGCAGCCTTCCTGAGTCCCGCTTCCCCGGCCATGTGCAAGGCAGTCTGTCTCCAAGGAGGGCACGAGCAGTTCCTAGGACCCCCCATGTTCTCAGAAGTGCAGATGCTCCTCCCTTTGGAGAAAGGCCGTTCTGATCTCATCAGGAATCATTCCGACTTCATTTGCCATTGTTAGTTTAACTTTCAAAATGCCAGTGGAGTTGAGAAGGAATGAGCACGCCACCCCAAAAGGGCAGATTACAGCTGCTCTGGGCACATGCCGGGACTGGGGGGGGACCATGCTTCCTTCCGGTTCTCCAGTTTGCAGGTGCAAGGAGGATGCTGGCTGGAACCCTGATCTCTTTGCCAAGAGGGTGCAGGGGAAAGGAGGGCGGTAGCTGCTGGGTGTGGGGCCTGAGCAAAGATCCCTTTCGTAGCCAAGTTCACTGGGGACTCAGGACACGCTCCTCCAGCAGCACCCAAGGGGGCTGTGCTAGAAACAGCTGTTGGCAAACACCTGCCAGATCGAAGCCACACCCTCTGGCAGGGGTTACAAGCGGCTGTAGGGTCCAGAACACTAGCATAGAGGAGTGACGCCGTTGGTGTAAGACGTTAGGGAGTGGGGGGTACTGTAGTCTAGTCTGCAGCGTGCACATGACACAGACAGAAAACTACAGCTGCATCTCAGCTCCAGCCTGAGGTGCACGTGAGAATACGGGCACAGTGCCGCAGAATCATCTAATCTGGTAAGGGAAGCCAGAAATCCATATTTTTATAGGAAATATGATTTTGAAATGTTGCCATTTTTTTTCTTTCCAGAGTGTAGGCAAAGAGAAACCTCACAGTTCAGCCTGTGCACTGCCAGAAAACTCTGCTCTCTGGAGACATGGTTTGAAAGGAAGCTAGGCTTGTCCCGGTGGGGGAGGAAAACGGCACCACTAGGAAGGGGCAAAAAACTAACAGCTCATGTCCAGCTCCGAAGGGAATGGGGACCTCTTACTAGTCATTCCCGTCCCAAAGAAACGGTCCCTCAGAGGAGAAGTGTCTCATAACTGGCGTGTTCAGCTCTCCTGGTCTCAAGACAGTTTGTACTGAAGGGAAGATGGCACAGAATTTGCAGACCCCAAGAGCTGACCCTTAGACGTACGGAGGTCCACATTGGCCTGGTCCCCGCCTTCCAGAATTACATCCTACCAGGCGGAGAGGTCCAGGATGTGTTTCAGGAGGAGGGGTTGGCGTGTCAAACAGCCCGGCTCTCTCCAGATCCCACGTTTTAGCAGCCATCTTGCCACATGTCCGGAAACATCTTCGGAAGCCGTGCTCACGGGAGGTCCCCTGTGCTTCTGCCTCACTTACCTTACTATGCCCATGGGTCAACCACAGGCGCTACCTCATGTGTCTGCTGAGAAGTTTACCGCGGGGGGGGGGGGGGGGGATAAAGGTGTCCAAAATCTGCTGGAGCTAAATGCATAATCTATGCAAATTCTGTCTTTCTCTTTCTTTCTCTCTCGCTCTCTCAGAAGTATTACTTTTTTTACCTGGCAAACAAGATACTGTACAGACCCCTCTTAAGACTGAGGAGGGCTTTCACGTGCCACCTGTGTCTGCCCCTCACGTTGTCATTGGTTCTGTCCTTGCCAAGCCCCAGGCAGCGAGAAAGCAGCCCTCTGTCGCCCTCCCCTTGGCTGGGAACACTCCAGCCGCCTCTGCCTACACACCCCGCAGGAAAGCAGGTTCTGCACCTTGCCACCTCCGTTCCCAGCTCCATCCTCTCCACCCCTCATTTGCCTCCCTGTCCTTCCCTTTCCCCACCCCCAAAAGCCGTAGGTTTCTCCTTTTTGAAATGAGGCCTTAAAATTATTTTGGGAAAGCTAACCACCCTCCCCCCTCCCATTTCCACCAACATCCGAGAAGAAAGAGCATCTTGAAGCTCTCAGGGCAACCTCCTAAGCCAGGGGCTGCCAATCTGTAGCTTGCAGATGTGATAGAAATGGCTTCCCTGTGTCGTCTTGAAGAAAAATTTTCTGTTTTTCCTATGGGTAAAATGAAGGCTTGGGTGCTCATCTAAACCTCAACCAACTCCCGAAGCACTCTCCTAGAGCATATCGCCACTGCGATGGGCTGCCGACGTGGGCTTTCCAGCCCTCCCCCGACCCCCAAAACTTGGTGACTTTAGGTACTTCATTCATGGGTAAATCAGGAGAGTTTCTCAATTTATCTCTTCATCCTTCCTGCCTGGAAAGTGATAGCATTAAATAGTCCCAGCGGATGGGTCATGTTCTCAAAGGGATCACACTCTACCTACTTTCAGAATCCCCCCATTTCCCTGCCGTCGCTCCAGGGCTGATGGAGGCCAAAGACAACCCCAGGGTTTTCATAGGAAATTCACTGGAATTGAGCGCAATCGTCTTTGTCGTCCTTTGTCTTTTATATATATATATATATATATATATATATATATATATATATATATATTATTATGTTGTCAAAGACGTTTGGGTATTTTTTTTTAGAGGCCTCACAATAAGTTATTACCGTCCCCCTCATTGTTTCTCAAAGACATGTGGTGATATAGTTTTTAAAAAATAACTATTTTGTTATAGATCATAATACGCATAAAACTGTACAGAAATATTTTGTAATGTATTGATTTTAAAAAAAGAGAGACTGTAAATAAAGTTTTTTTAAAAAGAGAGAATTCGAAAGGCACACACTGAAAGATGTAGATATTTTGCTATTTATTTAAAGGAGTATTTTAAGAGATACTGAACTATCTGAAATTGACCAGTCATCAAAGTTCCAATCCTCCGAATGCTTTTCCTCGCAGTAGAATGTGATTCTCAGAAACAATTGCACTACCGGGCCATTTTTGCACCTTTTCTGTCTTTTCATTTAGCAGAAAAACAACAACGAAATTGTGCCTTAGCTGTATTTCTTGTCTAGGGGAGTTTGTTTCTGTCTGACAAAGCAAAATTTTTTGCAGAAAACAGTGGAGGTACTGAATACTGTATCGTACCAAAAACACCGCAGGTTGTATATAGATGCTGTCATACTGTGTTTTCAGATGCAGAATTTTAAAATTAAAAAAAAAATACTGTCTTTATGGAACAGTGGGTGTATGACTTTTTAGTGATAAACTGCATCTTCATGCAGTCCTGTATTCGCCCCCCTCCTCTGCACTGCTCTCCTGCTGCGACCATCTCTCCTGGGAAAATCTGATGTGTGCACACACTCCGTAATCAAGCCTGCTGTCATCTCCCAACCAGATTATTGCAACACCCTCCTGTAAATGATACCCCTGGTTAAGGTAGAAGTGTTTGGTTTTAAATCCCTTTGGTAAGTAGAGGATAGTGAGGAGGACTGCCATCTAAAGTGGCAAGCGTTTTCTATACCCAGCTGGCCGGTTGTGTAGCAACCTGTTTTCCTTTCCTCTTCACTACACAGCTAGACTGCATTTCCCAGACTTCCTTGCTCTCAGGTGTGGTCATGTGACCAACTCCTGGCCAATGGCATGTGGGTGGAATGGATGTAAGACACTTCTTAGGCCTGGCCCATAAAACTTCCCAGAGAGCTCTCGCTCGCTCGTCTCTCTCTCTTTCCCCATTTACCAGCTCAAGTGTTTTAAATCATCTTGATTTGGGGCATTCATAAATTTGTCTATTCTACTGCTCTTCTTGGAAGCTTCACACAGCCCCCAACTTAAAAGAGGGCAGAGACACAGTATGGGAGGAGCTGGGCCCCAGATGGTGACATGGAAGACCACCCCTATTTGACTATGATGTGAAAAGAAAGAAGCATGCATTTGTTATGCCACCAAGAATTTATCTATTACAGTAGCTAGCCTTACCTTAACTAATTCATCCAGATATGGAAACTCAGATAGTCCTCTGGGAAAGTCCAAGTTTCAGCCCCTTCATCCCATAGGTAAAGATACAGAGACTCAGATGGGTGAAGCTACCAAGATATGAGCATCACGGTCAGAAGTAGAACCAAGGTTTCCTATCCCACAGAGACTTTCACAAGTCATTAGGAGGACTGGTTCTCCATCCTTTGGTTGGCCTCATTACGACATTTATAGTGACTCCTGACGGCCACAACCAAGGATTGAGAGTGCCCAGGTGCTGGGTCACAGACATGCCTTTAAATCATCCTTCAGAATCCTAAAGGCAAAGATTGGCCCTGAGACCCAGATGGGACTTTACAGCTGGAGCAAAGTTGGTTAGAGAAGGTAAGTGACTCTATGTTTGGAAGGACGGTTGGACCCCAGGTATAGTGCCAAAACCTTTTTTCCAGTTGGATCTTATAGCCAATCTCCCCCTCCTTTGCCCAAAGATAAGTCCTCCAAAAAAAAAAAGGGTTTTCTTGCAAGGGAAGGATAAACTTCCAAAATCTCCATGGGCGGAAAGATCAAAGATCTTGTTCACCCAGTGTTCCCAGCACTTAGCACAGTAAGCCCAAGGTATGGGCACTCAGTGAGTATTTAGTGAATGAACAAGCGAATAAAGCCATATTTCTTAATTAACATATGGGCATGGGGTCATTTGTCCAAGATGCTGTCTTTACATCCAACATTTGATTGACAATATTTGGCAAAACATGGGTTATTGTAAATAGTGATTTTTTCCCTTCAGTAAGGATGTTTCTAGTCCTTTTTTTATGCAAGAGTTGGTTGGAATTTCTTTCCTACTGATTTATTTGACATGTCACATGTCACCTTTTGTTCAGAGAATAGTAGTGGTTGGCTTAAGTTCGTCAGATTAATGGTTTTAAAGGTTTTATTTTTATTTTAAGGGAACCCATTTTCAAACAAAATTGTGCATTAAACCCCCATATTATATAAAAAAGACCTGGGGGTCCAGTGGTTAGGATTCCGTGCTTCCACTGCAGGAGCCACGGGTTCCATCCCTGGTCAGGGAACAAGGATCCCGCATGCCGTGTGGCACAGCCAAAAAAAAAAAAGGGGGGGGGGGAATTGGGGCTGGCAGGGGACAACAGTGGTTGCCAGAAGGAAGCGGGGAGCGGGGGAAATAGGTGAAGGAGATTAAGAGATACAAACCTCCGGTTATATAATAAATAAGTCACGGGAATGTAATATACAGCACAAAGCATATGGTCAATAATACTGTGTTCAATTTTTATGGGGACAGATGGTTACTAGAATTAGCTTGGTGGTCATTTCATAATGTATGCAAATGTCAAATTATTATGTAGTACACCTGAAATTTACATGATATTGTACATCAACTAAATATTTCAATTTAAAATAATAGAATAAAACAAAATGAAAGAAATCGGGGGCTGGGAGGGCTGGTGCAGTTGAAGTGGGAGTGGAAATTGTCTTAGCAGTGTCTCCCTCTCTCCTCCTCAGCCAGTCCCTTTGGTATCTCCAGGGAGTAGGTATGTAGACAACCATGCTTTAAAGCTGTTACCTCTAGACCTTTGGTGGGGTTGGTTGGAAACCTGGCTGCCAGCGTGCTGCGAGTTGAGTTCTAGGCGGGATCTCTGAGAATGAGACCAAACTAAGAATAATTCACCCCTTACGTGGTCTTGGAAAGTCAAAAGGGTGGAATTTTAGAATTGGTGCCCAAAGGAGGTATGGCTGGCCTGAGGTCAAGTGTTGGACACTCTTGATCCTGCGCCTCCATATTTAGTTGGTCTGATCTCCTTCTCTGCTGGGAAGCTGCATGCTGCCCCAACCTACATGGTCCAAGTTTCAACCAAGCACTCGATACAGAACACATAAGGTGCCAGCTCCTTACAAGAAAATGTTCTCAAAATATGATTTTTTGATGTTCCTATCTACGTTAGTCAGGGTTCTTTCACTTGGAAGTAACAGTAGCCCAACTCAAACAAGTTTAATCAGGAAGAGAATCCACTGACTCATGAAATTGCAGAAAAGAACAAAATTAAAATGCAAAGGACAAGAATGAGAGCCTCTCTAGGAGACTCAAGAATGGGAACTGGATCCTCAATACTCCTGGTCCCCTTTTCCTCCATTTCTGCTGCTCCCACTTTGATTCTATTTTCCCCTACAGACAGCTGATGCCACGTGATAGAGAAAAAAGGCCCTAGAAGTCCCTCCTTCTTCTCCTTTAAGCTGCACGACAGAAAAAGATCTATGTCCTTTGTTCTCATTGCCAAAAGAAATGGCTCCAAGCAAGCAAGCTTGGGTCACATGCCCAGCAGTGGACCTATCACTGGGGCCAAGCAAACAAGGTACTGTAATTGGCTGAGTGTGGATCATGTACCAACCCCTGTGGCCAGGTGATTGGGTAAGAAACTGTGATTGGCAGCACCATCCCAATCACATGGTCAGAGTGGAAGAAGAACATTTCCCCAAGGATGTGCTGAACAGACAAAAACAGCAGATGTCCATCCACTGGTCACAGCCAACTCCTGGCTCAGGTGGTTTCTCAGCTTTGCCAGTGCAATTTGTTCCTGTTCCTCAAATGCCCAAATTGTCTCCACCCAGCTCCTAGCTATCTTCCTAAAGAGAAGGATTCTGGGCATGTCTTGAGCAAATCATTTTAAATAAACATCATATAGATGGTAGAGATTTCACCTTCACTTAATTAGTTGTATTTATGCTTATGAAACAACATGATGAATCTCTCCTTTCCTCCTTGTAGCCCGGGCACAGGACTCATTTAAAAGGCTCATGTTACTGCCCTTTGCTAATTATGGTAGATGGTTCTAACTTGCATCAAAAAAGAGAGAGTCTGTGTACCAAAGACTCTGGCACAAAGTCTTTGTACCAGACAAAGAAGAACAATATATTTTTCCATGTTTCTGTAGCATCAACCTCCTGGGCTCCCAGTCTCTCCTCTGCCCCCGCAGCAGGCACCCAAAACCCTCATGCTAGTAAATTCATCCATGATGAGGTGACAGAGCCTTGCTGAGTTGGTGTTAAGGTACTAAAAGAGGAGATGAGGAGGAAAGTAATGGTTAACCCAGTTGAAAAGCACTGATAGCAGATAAGCTGACTGGGCGTCACAGCAGATTGGGTAGGACTCAGGACAAATATGGCGAGTACTTTTCAAATCACATTATCAAGTCTGAACTCCTTACTACCAATTTTCCAGTGCCACTGACCAAAATAAGGACTCCTCCTCCAAATCTAGAGTCAGATAATCCTGTGTTCAAACACAGATTTCATTACGGATTAGCTGAATCAAATTCCCTAACATCTCTGAGCCTCAGCTTACCTATTTGGTGATAATAGTTACTTACTCATAAAGCTGTTGGGAGAATTTTAGAAAGACAGTGCACGTAAAATACAAAGCCTACTGTCTACACTTAGGAGGAGGTCAAAAAAGGTCAGCTCCCCTTGCCTTCACACCCCAAGGTAAAGCTCCTTGAGGGCAGAGACAGTGTCTATATTTTCAGCACACATTAAGGGGCTTGACACAAAATGGTGTGCCAGTGTTTGATGAATGAATAAATGAACAGGACTGCCACTACTTCCATAATTTCTTCAGGGGCGTTTCATTTTGTCTGGTCAGAACAATTATTCTCTATTTGAGAATTGATGTCTTCTATTCATGACAAGGTGGTATCACCTTGACTTCTAAGATGCAAGTGACATTTTCTCAAATGCCCTGAATGAAGGGAAGCACAGCACTGCCCCCAGTCTCTTTGGAGCTTCTTGGGGAGCCTCAAGTTCAGCTACAACCTGGGTTCCACTTCCACTAAATTGGTTCACTGTACAAATCATTCCTCTATTCTGCAGATTCTTTTTTTCAGTTCTAGGTACTTCTGCTATAAGCATCTTTACCATAAACATCTTTACTGCAAACATTTTTGCCTCATAACTACTTGGCCATAAGGCAATCTTGCCGTAAAAGATAACTGGTTGACAGTTTGGTTTTAAGTTGTTGACAGTTTGGTTTCATTTCTTAGTGGACATAGGACTCCAGTTTTTACATTCCATCAATCTTAGCCCTCATGATAGTCTATACAGTGATGAACAGCATGGCAGTCTTAAAATAGTAGATGATAACTACTTACATGGACTTGGTAGAAAAGACGGTGATAAAACTTACTGGAAGTGTGATTAAGAGAGCGTAAAGGGCTTCCCTGGTGGCGCAGTGGTTGAGAATCTGCCTGCTAATGCAGGGGACAAGGGTTCGAGCCCTGGTGTGGGAGGCTCCCACATGCCGCGGAGCAACTAGGCCCGTGAGCCACAAGTACTGAGCCTGCGCGTCTGGAGCCTGTGCTCCGCAACAAGAGAGGCCGCGATAGTGAGAGGCCCGCGCACCACAATGAAGAGTGGCCCCCGCTTGCCACAACTAGAGAAAGCTCTCGCACAGAAACGAAGACCCAACACAGCAAAAATTAATTAATTAATTAATAAACTCCTACCCCCAACATCTTCTTTAAAAAAAAAAAAAAGAGAGAGCACGTAAAGCCAGAGTGAATGCTGTACTAGAAAATGATAATGTATCAGTTGCAAATCCTTCAGTGATTTGAAGGTGTAGAGTTGAACCCACACCTTCCATAAAACTTTGGAACGTCTATCAGCGGACATGTGACAACCTGCTAAGAACAAACAGCTTTCCCAACGCGATACAAAGCTCAGGTACAAATATACATCCTAGTATTTGGAAGCTGATGCCTCTCTATGAAGAATTTTATCAAAATAGAAGACGTGTGATGCCAAATGAGGCGACAAGTCAACAAGCAAACAAAGTAAATAAATAAATAGTATAAAATACTGTGAATGAAAGACTTGGAAGACAAGTGCTTAGATACAACATGCAAAATAAAATCAGTTATTTGCGCAGTATTGCCATGAATTTACACACATTTCAAATGTATTCAAATATTTTGTATTTTGCAATAAAGTCTTTTTAATTTTTGTTACCCATTTTTCATGTTTCATTATGTCCTTTTTAATGCCCCTCTTTTATTTTTCCTTATTTTATCTTTTACAACAAACCTGCCTTATGGTCAATTAGTTACGCAGCAAAAGTACTTACAGCAAAAATACCAGACATTTTCTTCTTTCTGCACCATATCACCCCTCCTAATAAACACCCCAATCCATCAATCCCCCAAAATACTACGGCTAGACTATGTAAACCAAAGATTTTACCAAAGCTTTCAGGTAAGAAAGTGCATGAGAGCATTTCAAATGATTTAGAATTTAATATTAGATGTTCCCATTCTCAAAATCCCCAAATCCCTGATCAGCCACCTGCCTGCACATTCTCCAGCACCCAGGCATGTGTCTGCCACCCTCTCCTCATTCTCCTCTGTCTGCTCTCAGGCACCTCCCTGCTCAATGCCCTATTATCTCATCATCCCACTGTCTCTTTGCAGACCAGTCCCTCAGGGACTCACACTCCACACCTACAGAAAACTAAATGTAAGACTCTCCTTGGTTCTAAACATAGACAATTCTCTCCTAAGAGGAAGGAGCTCTGGAACCAGCTTCGAAAAAAATTACTACAAAGTACTTTTCCCTCCTGATTGTTCTGATTTAACACACTCCCTGGCTGCCAAGTGGTGTCTGAGCACTTTGGCTCCTTTCCTTAAATAATACTTTTTATTTTTATTTTTTTGTAAAACATTTAGGATCTTCCTCACCACCATGGGAATCCTTTTAGCATCTCCAAATTCCATCATTAACATCTGATTTCACTGGGGATGGATGACGGGCAGGTAGGATGCAAGAGTCCAAAGGAGAACTTGGATGAACTCCAGGATCAAGAATTGCTCAAAACTAAGATCACTGACGTCCTTGGTTTGGTCCCAATAAAGTACAGTCCTTCCTGCCAACTTTTATTTTCCAACCTTGACTATTCATGGCCTGCATCTGCAGACACTGACACTGACCTTGTCATCAAGGAGTCTAGAATTTGTTTATCTGATATGGGTATTGGCCCAAACTTAGCTTCAAAGACTAGAAACAAGAGACGAAGGAACATCCAGGGACGTAAGGGACTTGGAACCCTAACTAACTGTCCCCTAGCTCAAAGTCTGACCTTTATCTAGAAACCTAATCGTTCCATCCCTTAGCGTTCTCCAATAGGAGAGATATTATTAGAATATAAGATTTATTATTATAAATAATAATAATATTTATTATTTACTATTATTATAAAGAAAATGTATTATTGTAAGGAACTGGCTCACCTGATTATGGAAGCTAAGTCCCCAGATCTGCTGTCAGCCAGCTGAAGACCCAGGAGAACTGATGATGTAAATTGCAGCACAATTCCAAAGGCCTGAGAAGCAGGAAAGTCAGTGGTGTAGCTGCAGGCCCAAAGGCTGGTGACTCGAGACCCAAGAAGAGCTGATGTCTCAGTTCCAGTCTGAAGAAAGGAAAGGACCAATGTCCCAGCTCAAAGCAGTCAGGCAGGAGGTGTTCCCCCTTACTTGCTGGAAGGTCTGTCTTTTTATTCTATTCAGGCCTTCAACTGATTGGATGAGGTCCACCCACATTAGGGAGAGTGACCTGCTTTATTCACTCTGTTGATTCAAATATTAATCTTATCCAAGACACACCCAGAACAATGTTTAACTAAATATCTGAAGACCCCTTGGCCCAGTCAAGTGGACACATAAAATCAACCATCACACTCAGTTTCTCTTTCTTTGTAATGGGCATAATACTGGCCACCTGGAGGCAATACTGATACAAATTGAAAAAGCACAACCAGTTAAAATAGGTTTGAGATCTGAACCTCCCACTTATTGGTTGTGTGACTTTGAGCCAATCAGTCAATTTTGTGATACAGCTTTTAATTTGTAGAACGAAAAGAAAGGAAGGAAGGAAGGGAGAGAGAAAGTAAGAAAAGAAGGGAGGAAGGGAAGGAGGGAGGGAGAGAGAGAGAGAGAAAGAGAGAGAGAGAAAGAAAGAAAGAAAGAAAAAGAAAGAAAAAGAGAGAGGAGAGAGAGGGAGAGAGGGAGGGAGGGAGGAAAAGAAAAGATAATCTTATCTGCCTATTAGTGAAGGGTTCTTATAAGGTTAAATCAGTGCCTCTCAACAATGGCCACAAAGTGGAATTGCCTGGGGAGGATTTCTAAATGCTGTCCAAGCCACACCCCAGATGAATTAAGTTAAAATCTCTGGAGGTGGGACCCAGGCATCAGTAACCAGTAAAGCTCCCCAGTGATTCTAATGTGCCGTCAAGGTTGAGAACCCCTAGATTAAATGGATGTGAAACTGTTCCCCAAATGTTGGGAATTATCATTATTACCCTACGCTTATATCAGCCCTTCATGTAGTAAGAAGAAATCTCCTGTCTTAAGACCACAGACTTTACATATATACACCAGTGCCCCACGTTGTTAAAATCAGAGCCACAAGGATAAAAGTGAGATCCAAGGTATAACGGAAAACATCTCAATGGTCTGGCTCTACTCAATTTTCCTTAAAACGTGACTCTTAGAATTGTACATCCCAAGAACTGTGAAGAGCGGTACAAGTATATCGTCTTCTTAATCTCCCTGCCTCCAGCCAAAGTGGTGCTTTGATCACACAGACAGACTGGGCTCCATAAGTTCTCTGGGGTGGGTGTGGGGACTCCATCACCTGCCACTGCCCACTGGCACTTCAGCCAGTTTCCCTCTGGCCCTTGCTCAGGCCTCACAATCCCTTCGCCCACACGTGAGTGACCCCTGCCCAGCTGTGCATTGCAGAGCCAACTGAGAACACACAAACCTTGGAAGCCTTTCTGTATTCCGCAGACACTTTCTCGACTGTCTTTTACTGACATGTCCTCTTTCATCCTAGGCATTTGAAGGAAGAGGAGCCCAGCATGCAGTAGGTGTGCCCACGACTGGGCTGACGCTGCTTTGTGGGTGGCCCCGGGCTGTCCTGCCGGATGAAGTGTCTCCCCAGCTAGGTTATTAAGCTTGTCTGGGAGTAGGATCACGTGATCTAGATTCCTGCTCCATGAAGCACAGCATCAGTATCACCTGGGAGCTTGTTAGGAAAACAGCATCTCAGGCTCCACCCCAGACCTACTGAAGCAGAATCCTCATTTTAACAAACCACCCAGGTGATGTATATGCATGGAAATTTGAAAAGCACTGATCTATACGTTTTATGTGTCCAGACAGGTCATTGAGTCATTCAAACAAACAGACGGTTACCAAGCACTGTGCAAGGGACTGTGGTAGGATCTAGGAATATAACTGTAAATGGAAACCGGTCCTGATGCTCAAGGAACCCACAGTGCAGTAGTGAGGGAGACAGACTGTGACAAATAGTCTGCTAAGTGCTAATGTAAGGATAACTGGAGGACGCTGTGGGACCATGGACAAGGGGCTCTATGACGGTTTTAAAATGTGTCCACAAACTCTCCTCCTTTCAAGAGGTAGAGCTTAATTCTCTTCTCCTTGAGTGTAAGCCATACTTAATGAGTCACTTCTAGCCAATAGAATATGATAGAAGCCACAGTATGTGACATCGGCCTCTGGGACATTGCCTTACCTTGCGCAAGCTGCTATAACAGAATGCCAGTGAGTGTTTTATAAACAACAAATATTTATTTCTCACAGTTCTGGAGACTGAACTGAAATCAGGGTGCAAACATGGTCAGGTTCTGGTGAGGACCCTCTTTCACATTACAGACTGTGATCCTCTTGTCATATCCTCATATGGCAGAAAGGAGAGGGAGTCCTTGGGGTCCTGTTTATGAAGGCACTAATCCTACTCCCGAGGGTTCCACCTTCATGACCTAATCACCTCCCAGAGTCCCTACCTCCTAGAATTGGGGGTTAGAACTTCAATATATGAATTTTGGGGGTACATAAACATTTAGTTCACTGCAGACATAAAAAGCATTGTAGCTTCCTCCCAGCTGTCTCTTGGACCACTCCGGGGAAGCCAGCTACCAAGTTATAAGGACACTCAACAGTCCTATGAAGCAGCCCATGGGGCTAGGGACTGAGGCCTCCTACCAACAGCCATATGAGTGAGCTATTTTGAAAGCAGATCCTCTAGCCCTCATCACGTTTCAGATGACTGCAGCCCCAGCCAATGTCAAGACTAAACTCACGAGAGACCCTGATCCAGAGCAAGCCAGCTAAGCTACTCCTGAATTCCTGACCCACAGAAAACATGAGATAATAAACATCTGTTGTTTTAAAGTGCTAAATTTGGGGGTAACTTTTTAAGCAGCAATAGAGAACTAATACAAGTACCCAACCACATCCTGAAGAAATATTCCTTCCCCAAAGGAAGTAATCTCTAAGACCTAAAGGATGAGTGGGAGTTAGGCAATATAGACAGGAGAGAGTGCTCCAGAGAGGCCCACAGCATGTGCAAAGGTCTGTTAGGGAGTGCATGGTACTTTGCAGGGACCACAAGTGATTCAGATAGTGAAGGGGGAATAGTGATGGATAACACTGGAGAGGTTTGGCAGGGACCAGGTTATACAGGGCCGTGAAGAGGAACCTCGACTATAATGAGGACCATGTAGAATTTTCATCAGCACAGTGCGACGTGGTCAGATTCATGCTTTAGAACATGTATCCTGGTATCTTAGGAAGACCAGGTTGGAAGCGGTGATGGGAAATGGGGAGACCAGAGAGCAGGCTACTGCAGAGTCCAGGTGGGGAACTATGGCAACTGGACTGAGGCAGGGCTTCAGATGTGGCGGCACAGGGGACAGCGGTCTTCTGTGTCTGTGCATGCATATTCTGGCTGGGAGTATGTAGCCTCAGGCAGGGTGTAGAGGTGGAAGGTAAGATAATAAAAGAGTAATTGTGTACAGGCACACCTTATTTTATTCTGCTCCACTTTATTGCACTTCACAGATACTGCTTTTTTTTTTTTTAATTGAAGGTTTGCAGCAACCCTGCATCAAACAAGTCTACTGCACCATTTTTCCAACGGCATTTGCTCACTTCATATCTCCATGTCACATTTTGGTGATTCTCATATTTCAAACTATTTCATTATTATTATATTTGTGCTGGTGATCAGTGATCTTTGATGTTACTAGTACAACTCACTGAAGGCCCAGATACTGGTTAGGCTTTTTAGCAATAAAGTATGCTTTAATTAAGGTATGCAAGTAATTTTTCTAGACATAATGCTATTGCACACTTACTAGACTACAGTATAATATAAACATAACTTTTATATGCACTGGGAAACCAGAAATTTGTGTGACTTGCTTTATTGCAGTATTCCCTTTATTGCAGTGGTCTGGAACTGAACCTGCAATATCTCTGTCATGCCTCTATCAGGACACTGGCCAGCACCCCCTACCACCTCCAAACACCAAAGCTATGGAAATTTGCATCTTTCCTTGGAGAAAGCTCCAAGGGAAACTGAGTCCAAGAGGCCTCATTTTAGGAGGTGGAGATAATAAAAGCTCCTTCCTTGGCCCCTCACTCTCAAAAGACCTTTTTGCTGTCCAGAATAGTCAAATCTATAGAGACAGGAAGTAGATGAGCGGTTGCCTGGGGCTGGAGGTGAGGGTTGGGATATAAGATGGTGATAGCTGAAGGTTACAGTTTCTTTCAGAAGTGATGAAAACGTTCTCAAATTGACTGTGGTGATGATTTTTACATATCTGTGAATATACTAAAAACCATTGAATGGTCGAGTTCTATAGTATGTGAATTATATCTCAATAAAGCTGTTTTTTAAAAAAAGACAAACTTTTTTTCATACTTAGTGGCGAATATAGAAGCATCGGATGGAAATGCTGCTTGACATTAAATCATATATTCATTTGATTATTGTTTACCTACCTCATATAGAACATAAGCTTCATGAGGACAGAAAATTTGTTTTATTCACCACTGGTTCTCCAGAGCCCAAAACAGAGCCTGACACATATCAGGTGCTTGGAAAAGATTTGATGAATGAACATCTTGACCAAGACTACAAGTCTCTTAAGCAAATCCTCTCCTTGTTCTAGTGGAATAAGTGTCCTTCCTCCTTTCAAAGGTCTCTGGGGTGATACTGCCTTCTATAAGAGTAACTTGGAGGAGGCTGCCACAATAACTTGTGATATTGGCATTCATGCAGAACCCTGATTCTTAGCAGCCTAGGGATCCAACCATCACACCAGGACGCTCTTCCTCCATTTGACACTATCCCTTTTATTTTTTTATTTTTTTTGCTGTACACGGGCCGCTCACTGTTGTGGCCTCTCCCGTTGCAGAGCACAGGCTCCGGACACGCAGGCTCAGGGGCCATGGCTCACGGGCCCAGCCGCTCCGCGGTATGTGGGATCTTCCCGGACCGGGGCACGAACCCGTGTCCCCTGCATCGGCAGGCGGACTCTCAACCACTGCGCCACCAGGGAAGCCCGACACTATCCCTTTTAAACTAGCTAAGCAGCACCAGTTAACACTCATTAATCCAATTTTCATGAAATTGGACAAGCAGACACGGAAGTTCACAGAGCAGAACAAATTACTGGAAACCAGAGTGAAATACCTCTTCCAGCTTCTTAGCCTGCTAAGGGCCCTTCCGGTGGGAATTGGAAAGTGGGTAGCAGTTCAAATTCACATTGCATGCAGACTGCTGTCTTACCATCATCAGGGGCTTGAGAAATGAAAGGTCAGGTAATAACAAGCCCTTTCAGGCTTGTTGGAGCTGGAGCACAGTGAATCAATCATGGCACCCCTTCTGGTTGGTAATTCCTGATGCCTGTCCACACACATACGTCCTCTCATTCAACCTTGAGATTTGAGCAGAAATGGAATCTTACATGTGATGACTGAGAACATGAAGGTAAAAGGGGTCAGCTGACTGGCTTACGGACCCAGAGTTGGTGGAGTCCTTGCAGTAAACCGGCTAAGCCCATGAATTTTGTTTTTTTGTTTTGTTTTGGTTTGTTTGTTTTTAAAATTTTATCCAAGTAGAGTTGACTTACAATGTTGTGTTAATTTCTGCTGTACAGCAAAGTGACTCAGTTATACATATATATATTCTTTTTCATATTCTTTTCCATTATAGTTTATCACAAGATATTGAATATAGTTCCCGGTGCTATACACTAGGACCTTGTTGTTTATCCATCCTGTATATACTAGCTTGTATTCACTAATCCCAAACTCCCGATCCTTCCCTCCCAGCCCCCCACCTCCCCCTTTGCAACGCAAGTCTGTTCTCTATGTCTGTGAGTCTGTTTCTCTTTCGTAGATATGGTCATTTGTGTCATACTTTAGATTCCACATGTAAGTGATATCATATGGTATTTGTCTCTTTCTGACTTACTTCACTTAGTATGATAAAATCTGGGTCCATCCCTGTCGCTGCAAATGGAATTATTTCATTCCTTTTTTGGCTGAATAGTATTCCATTGTGTGTGTGTGTGTGTGTGTGTGTGTGTGTGTGTGTGTGTGTGTGTGTATACACCACGTCTTCTTTGTCCATTGATCTGTCCATGGACATTTAGGTTGTTTCCATGTCTTGGCTATTGTAAATAGTTCTGCTATGAACATAGGGGTGCATGTATCTTTTTGAACTAGAGTTTTATCTGGGTATATGCCCAGGCATGTAAGCCCATGAATTTTGAAGTCAAACCCAAGTTTGAATACTAACCTTGCCGATCACTCTCTGACCTTAGGCTGATTAGTTATCTCCAAGACTCAGTTCTCTCATCTACAAATTCACTTCTCAGTGCTAAATAAGATCATGCATATAAAGCATTTATCACAGGTCATGGCAAAAAGTATATTCTCAATAAATGTTACCTTGAAAAGAAACCACTTAGGCTCTTTCTATCCTATGTTTTGTGAAAAGCTCTAATACACCATGTTCTGATCAATAACCATCCCAAGCCTTCAATTCCCTTCCCTAATTCCTCCTGAATGAACCTCGGGTCAGATGATAAGATGGGCATTCAATCCACAATGCATATATCCCTCCACTTGACATTTTCTGAAAGATGAATGGATAGATGAAGAGATAGATGGGTGATTGAGAATTAGTCATTGAATTACTGAACGAATGCGGAGGTGAATGGATGAGTGGCTAACAAAATTAATGAGTTAATGAATAAAAAATAGCTAACATGTATATTACAAACTCTGTGCACCATATAAAGGTCTTTAGTGGGATTGTGTTTCAGGTCTTGCCCAATGGTCTCATTCCCAGTGGTACTTTCCACCATGCTCTCACAAATACCATCAGCTTCTCTATCTCCCTCCATAGTATTTATATGTTTTTATATTTTTATTGTCTGTCTATTCCTACTAGAATATAATCTCCATGAGGGCAGGGATTTTTTGTCCATTTTATTTACTTTGGTGCCTTCAGCACCAAGTATAGTACCTGACAAATAAGGAGCTCTAACCCTGGGTAAATATTTGTTAGATGTATGATGTACCTTAATGCTCTCAGACAACCAATGAGGAAGGTACCATTTTTGTTCTCGTGTGACAAATGAAGAAACTGAAACCCAGAACTATCATTTGTCCAAGGACATACAGCTAATAAGTGACAGAGCCCAGATTCCTACTGACCCTAAAGGATACTCTTGACTATTGTCAAAAAGAGACAACAGGCCCAAAATGGAGTCACTTGCGCTAAGCCCACATCACCACCGAACCAGAGCTTGATACCTAACCTAATTACTGTTTCAACCTCCACCAGGAATGTAGCCTTAACCAGTCAGTTTGGAATTTCCTGGACAGTGCCAATGCAGTAATCTGCCACATAGACCCGCTCCATTCCCCCAGAGAAAGATGAGGTAATCAGCCCTTTCCTTCCCCCTTCCCCCTTCTGCCCTTAAAAGCCTTTCATTTTATACAGCTCCTCAGAGCTCCTTTCTACTTGCTGGATGGGATGCTACCTGATTTATGAATTGTTCAATAAAGCCAATTCGATCTTTCAAATTTACTCAGTTGAATTTTCCTTTAACACTGTCAAGCAGCATTACCTCATTTTAGAATGAATGAATGCAGGTCAACTCTTCTGAAGACTTTCCCTGGCTTCAGTTGAAGTTCTAACAACAGAACACAGCTGGTCCCTACCTAGCTTTTTCTTCCCAGGAGGAACCATGATTGAACAAGGATTGCTGAGCTTTGCTGAGAAGAGAAGGGGAGGTGCTAGCTTTCCTAGAGGCAGGCCAGACTCAGAGGTGTGGTCAGGGAGTGATGGACTCCAGTCTCTTTGTTTCAACTTACAAACTTCAATTGGCTGCTAAGAAACTGTACAAAGGGAGGCCCATTAGAAGCCCTCAGAACCCACACACAGTTACATGATACCAGGCCCTTCCTTTATAGAAATGCAAATAGTGCAAGTCCAAGACCGGCCTGGGATATCTGTGCTGCCTGGGATAAGGGGATTTCTGTTCGGAGCCCCCAAGAAATCCCATCTCATGGGGGATGGGCTGGGGAGGAACCAAAGGATTGGGGGAGGGGTCTTCCTTCGGTGCCACTTCCAAAGGACTTAAATATTAATATGCAATCCAATCCCCACTCCACAATAACCAAATCTTGCACAATCGGTAGCCACACTAATTAATTCAGTGATTAGTGTTTTTTACTTTTAAATAATCTTTAGATAATATTTCAGTGGTTGGATGGAACTAACCCTAGGGAAATGTTACAAGGCAATACTTTAGAGGAGGGTGAGGAGGAGGAATTTCCAGGGTCAGGGCTGTACCTTCCTTTCAGGTTCTAAAGAATAGGAAGCTTAGTCCAAAGTCTTGGCCGAGCAACTGAAAGAACCTCCAAAGATAACGTTAAAGAACAAAATCCAGGGCTTCCCTGGTGGCGCAGTGGTTGAGGGTCCGCCTGCCGATGCAGGGGACACGGATTCGTGCCCCGGTCCGGGAAGATCCCACATGCCGCGGAGCGGCTGGGCCTGTGAGCCATGGCCGCTGGGCCTGCGCGTCTGGAGCCTGTGCTCTGCAACGGGAGAGGCCGCAGCAGTGAGAGGCCCGCGTACCGCAAAAACAAACAAACAAAAAAATCCAACAGAGTAATTTTTTAACATTTTTCTTGCTTTTATTCCATGATTCATGAATCATGCATCACCTAGCACATAGAAAGGAGCTCTGAGGCTCTGTACAAAATGAAAGACTTTTATGGGCAGAAGGGAGCAGAACAAGGAAGTTATACTAGACAAACTAGGATTGGTCATGGCAAGGTCACTTTCCTTTAGGGGCTGGTGAGGGTCTCTCAGCAGATGACCTCACTAGTGCTGAGCAGGTGATTCCTGATTATGTTAAGATTCCATTTCTGGGAGGGCTGAAACTGTGGTTAAATTGAATCTCAGTTTGGTGATGTAGGGCTTAGCATAAGCGACTCCATTTGGGGACTGTTGTCTTGTTTTTAACAATAATACATTGCAGGAAAAAAGGCTTAGAATAAAGGATTCAGCCTCCAGGATGGTGCTAGAATCACAGGATCAATAGAGAGCTTTTTTCAAGAACCTTAAATTCTCCACTTGAGCCAAACCATTTCCTTTTGAAATCCCAAGCCCTACCAAGATTCCCCAACTCTGAAGCAGACAGAACACTGACGTCAGAAGAGATTTCCACAGGCCCGTCGCATGGACCAAAGCTTGTTCGCCACTGGAGAGTCCCAGCATCCTGGAACGTCTGCTTTGTCCAGATGGGACTGTCTGTTGCAAACCTGTTAGTCTCACCTTGAGAGTATCTGGCTTTAATCCAAACTGGTCCTGACCAGTCCAGCCTTTGGTGACAGCACCATCATTTCTCCCAGGGGCCATGCTTTCTCCCTGCCATCTGGCAGGGAATTATTTGATTAGCTGAAATACAATGAAGGTTGGGCTCAGGGAGGAGAGGAGAGAATCCACCATGGTCTCAGGAAACAAGAGGAGGCTGGACACTTAGTTTAAGACAAATCCTATTAGTAATAACATGGATCCGTGGAAAGATTCTGTTCAACAGCTCTGAGGACAGACAGGAATGTGACAGGAGAGATGTGCTGAACCTGTCAGGTTAGATGATAAAAAATCAGTTCACTTTCAATTTTCTAGATGTGGGATCAGTGCCGCTATTCTTGCTGCTTTTAGCCTCAGAGAGAGAGTGACGCCAGCCCAGAGGTTGTCAAAGCCCTCACAGAGCAGGAGTATTTGCTTTTTTTTAAATGAAAACATAGCTGTGGGCTCAGCGTGGGAGATTCCACCTCCCAGAAGGCATTTTGGAAATGTGTGGAAGCTTTGGGTTGTCTGCTTGTTGGAGGTACGGTACCATGCATATTGAGAGCGTGGGATCCGTGCCACAGAGAGGACCACTTCAGCCCATGCAGAACTGCCCAAGTCCCAGCTGACTTTCTAATGTCCCTCTGGACACTCAATCAGTGAAAAATTTATTTATAAAGTCTACTTTCCCTTAAACACAAACTTAATTTTTCACAGTCTTAATTTATACTGAAATGTCTGTGGACTAAATTGTAAACCTCACTTTGTTTTATTAAGAACACTACGAGGGGCTTCCCTGGTGGCGCAGTGGTTGAGGGTCCGCCTGCCGATGCTGGGGACACGGGTTCGTGCCCCGGTCCGGGAGGATCCCACATGCTGCAGAGCGGCTGCACCTGTGAGCCCTGGCCACTAAGCCTGTGCATCTGGAGCCTATGCTTCGCGGTGGGAGAGGCCACAACAGTGAGAGGCCCTCGTACCGCAAAAAAAACAAAAACAAACAAACAAACAAAGAGAACACCACGGGCAGTTCCTTTACTATTTCAGGAACCCCCATCACTGGTGGCGAAGCCACTCAAGGTACGAGAGTCCCCAGCAAAACACACCTGTGTCAGTTGGTTTCTGCAAGCATCCCATTTGTGGTGAGTCTAGATAAAGATGCAAGAATCTGCCTTCATCATCTCTTCTATATTCACAGCCAAGCAGTTATCTATTGAAGTACAAATTATTTTATACAAATTACTTTTCTATTATTCTCCTGTATAATATAGTTAAGGCATTCTATTAATTTTTTATGAAATTATGTGTGAGTTATATAACCTATGAATTTCATTTCATGTAAAGGGGACGTCACAAAATATTAGTTATAAAAAAAGGGCATTGAGTCTGACAAGGTGGAGAACCACAGAAATACAATGAAACAACATTATTAAAGAAAATTTTGAAGAAAAAAATTCACCCGAGTCAGCCATTTTCAGTCTTTCAATCTTCCTTCCCATTCCTCTCTCCCACGCATACCCACTTTTGAAGAGTTGCAATTATAGTTCACATAACTATATAGTCCTAGCTGCAATCATAGTTGCAATTAAAGGTTGGCTATTTGCAGCGACCCTTTAAGGAAATCCATTTGATGGATGTGGAATCTGAGGCTCAGAGAATTTCTGTATCTTCGCAGCATTTATGAGCACCTGAGCCAAGTTTTCACTCTAACTTTGATTTCAAAATGAGCTGTTCCCAAACCAAAGTCTGTTTTCAGAATAAATGTTAGCTTTTGCTGGAGCAAATCATTCTTGGATACAAACAGTAGAGGCCAAGGATTTGGGAAAAGGAGAAGACTGGGACGAGGTGGAAAAGAAAGAAACAATGGAGGGGTAGAAAGTGGAGGAGGAAAATGCGGAGGGAGCCTGACAGATAAGGGAGGTGGAGAGCGTATGGATGGAAGGGGAGGAGAGAGAGAGAGCAGGAAGGGGACAGATGAGTAAGTTCGATGTTGTTTTCCCACGAGAAAGAAAGCGTGATTTAATTCTAGAAATTTACAAGCCAAGATAAAACAAAAACGCGACGTGGAAGACCAAACAAGACCAGCCATCCAAGACTACATGGTCACGACCCAGGGCAACCCAAACCAGCAGCAGGTGTGTCCAGTCCGGGCAGGATCTGGGTCTGTTTCCAGCGCCTGCCCTTAGTCTTGGCTGAACCTCGTCAGCTGGCCCTCCCCAGGGCTGGCCTGGGGTCCACTCTGAACCTCAGAACTTGAGGCTGAAGGCGAGGCCTGCAGCTGAGGGCCCCTGGTCTGTGGAGGCCGACGCCCAGCCAGCTGTAACCCAGGCCTTCCTCAGGGGGCTGCAGGCAGGCGCCACCCTTCACTCTTTGCTGCTCGCTCTTGATGGGCCACATCGGGGACACTGGGGGGCCGATAGGGCTGGGGGATCTCATGGAAATACTCGTGTACGAGGCTGTCTTCCCAGATGACCCTCCACCCTGGGAAGTAGGTCACAGGTGGAAGCCCAGGTCTGAGAAAGGCGGTTGTTACAGGGGTGCTTGGTGAAGGTCATCTTCTTGACTGCGGGGAGGTCTTTGTAGCCAGGCTAGATTTTCTCACTGGGGGTCCAAAGGTCCTCAAACACTATGTTGAGCTAATTGATTTCCACCTTCCCGGGGAATAATGGCTTCTGTGTCAGCAGCCCCCCCAAAGATGCAGCCTATCGACCACATGTCCACTGGTGTCCTAGTCCTCAAATGACTTCGATGCCTACATTTCTCTTTTCCTCTTTCCTGTGATGAGCCTTTTCTTCCTGAAACACTTTCTAGGGTGGTTTGATAGCCAAAGAATAATCGTCCTCTCCTCTATCTTCCACGGAATCCTCTCTTGTGTAGGGCGAGATCCTCTTCGCTCTGCCCCTGAGGTGGTGCCTCAACTTCCCTTCCTCAAAGGAATCACACTTCGCATCTGGGTCATCAGAATTTTTTTAAGGGTTTTATCTCTGCTTTCTCCTCTTGTTCCTTCCATAGTTCCTTTGCCTGAAGACTTTCATCTAAAGTTTTCACTTTCCAAGAGTTCTTTGCGTCACCCATCTGAGTTAAAACACCCTATGCTACCATCACTGGTCTCAGAACCTGAGACCAGAACCTGGTCACTTCCTGTGTTAGCACAGACTGATTTTTTTAAACCAACCTAAGCTATTTATTTAAGCCATCTCCTGCCATAAACAAAAGGAGGGAAAATCAGTACGCTGGTAGGAAGGGAAGGAGACGCAGAGGGGAGAAGCTGGAGGAGGAAGAAGTAGAGGAGATGGAAGGTGGGGAGATGGGAGGGGGACATGCGGGAGCCAGGGGAAGACCCAGACGTAGCATCGGGCCCCAGCTCTGCCACCTCTGTGACTATAGGTGAGACACTTCTCTCTGTGTCTACTTTTCCATCTGCATGCCTGCCTCATAATTGCCCAAGGTTGTAATAAGGCCAACCAGCATGATAGATGGGAGAGAACACTGGAAAAGTTCAAAGGCCTGACACAGAGGTGGAAAGGGCCATGCTCTAGCTTCCTTGTGGAGACCTCCCCACTGGATCCTCCACACACCGCAAGCCCAAGTGGGTATGTTTGTGCTTATCCTGTGTGTGCCTTCTCTCACATCCCCACCTACAAAGAGGTAATTTCAGAGGAAGCAACTGAAATCCACCCATCACCAAGCAACTCATATGCTATGATTTCCCCCCAGGCTACTGCCATTCCTGTGCTACGAGAATAGCCTTGGCCAGACCAGAGGGATGTACAAAGCATTTGTCACTGACGTCCACTGAATTCTATTAGCAATTTTCTCCTTTGTTAGCAATTTCACATTGCATATTAGCATTCATTTTCATATCATATTAGTATTCATCACAAAAGGCTAATCCCATTAGCACTTTTTACATTGTGTTAGAGAAAACAAATAATCGCTTTGTACCAATGCGTCACTGCAACAAGAATGGCCTTGTTCATCTGCTGCTTTTCTATTTACTCCAGATCTGCCCCACCTCTCTCAGCAGAATTACCTACTAATAGAGAACACTCATGGATTTAGAATCTATGAGCCATGTGAGCTATTCCAGAGCTGGGATTTGCCCTTCCAAAAATTCCCACTCATTTATTCATGCATTCATTTAACATTTATTGAGCTTATACCTGTACCAGGTATTGTGTTAAATGCTGGAGATGGAGTGGCTAGTAAGAACTCTATGAAAAAAAGACAAATAAATATTTTCCTCAGGTTACAGTAATATATAAGCAAATTGCAAGGGAATGTTTAAGCAAACATTTTTAAAGCACTTTGTACCTGGTTGAACCTATAAGAAATAATCCTGCATTTTCATTATATTTCATAGTTCAAGATTGTCCTTATTCCTGATTTGTTTCTGAACAAGTAAGGTGTTTTGAGCATTTTGAGGTTTGCAAATGTGGAAATTTAGAGAATGAACACAAAATTTAAATGCTTTTATTTCTTTAAAACAATGAGTCTACTTTCTTATATTTTCAGATTTTCTCTAAGTAAAATTGACCACTCCTCACTTATTAGGCTCAGATACTGAAATTATTGCAATTTCTGGTTAAATGCCTCATTTACCAAAGGAATGGCTATTAGAAACCTTATGTGGGTATGTCACCTGCAGGTCCCCATAGCTATGCAAATGAAATGTAAAGATGGGGGAAAGAGACTTTGTCAACTGTAAAGCTTGCTACAAATGTGTAGAGCTGTGATTACAAATCAAGTTGATGTCTTGTGCCAGGGAAAAACACGATGAAGACCAAGAGTTCTTAAATACTCTCGTGCAGAAGAAATCTTCAGCTGTCTGGTGAAGCCTATGAACCCCATCTCAGAAAAATTAGGTTTTTAGATGTATAAAGTGAAGTACATAGTGATTCAAAAGAAACATTATATTGAACTACAATCACCACAATATTTTTTTAAATTATGAAAAACCAATATATGAGGTTCTTTAAAAAAAAAATTAATGGAAAACTTAATCCAGTTGAATGACTAGCTGCTCCAGTAATGACTGGTACTATTGAAGAGCTTAGTAAAGAAATCACTCATTACTTAAACACAGATCAAGGTAAAGAGAGGCCTGGTCCATAGAGGTGAGGAGGAGGAGGAGGAGGAGGAGGAGGAGGATGACAACAATAACTCTATGACCTTTTGGACCCCAGTTCTTCACCTCTTTCTGTATCCACACACTTGCCATAAAACTTTGCAATTCATCCTACGAAAGGGAGGGTGTATTTCCTACTCTGACTTTGGGCTCAACTATGCAACTTGCTTTGGTCAATGGGATATTAGCAGACATGACACAGGAGGGATTTGAAATGTGCTTGTGTGGTTGGGCAGACCCTCTATAACTTTACCATCACCATGAGAAGAGCCTTCCCTGGGTATTTGCCTCTGCTTCAGCCTGGGCACCAGAATAAACACAGGAGGATCAGAGCCACCCTACCCTGAAGTGAAATAGATGCTTATTATTGTATACCATTGAGATTTTGTAGATGTTTGTTATGCAGCAATAGCTGACTAATACATGGCGGTGAGGGCAGTGATGATAATAATAAACATATTTACTTCTATTTATAGAGCGTATGAGGGCCCTGGGTAGCAACATCCAAGTTCCTTCAAATCCAGGCTCTGCAACTTATGATGTGATTAGGGCATTCCACCTCTCTTAATCCCAGTGTCCTCATCTGTAACATAAGAATCATATTTATCTTACAGTGTAGTTATGAAGAATAAATGGGGTGATGCCTATTAGGTGCCTGGTACAGAGTAAGCACTCAGCAAAATAAGAAGAAAGGGAGGAAAGGAAGAAGGAAGGAAGGAGAGGGAGGGAGGAAGGAAAGAAAGGAAGGAATGGATGAAGCGAGGGAAGGAGGGGAGAGAGGAAGGAAGGAAAGTTCATGAAAACAGAAAGTTCACCTGGAAATGTGGGCAAAGATTCACAGGTCACACTTCACCTGCCTCGGAATTCTTTCCACCCAGCCTGGACTCTGAGAAGCATGCTGTGCCATCCTCCCTGGGCCTCCCAAGGCAGACAGCATTTCCAGGAGTACCATGCCTGGTGTTTAATGCTCTCATAAGGCTTCCTTTTAAACGGGTTGCCACAGGGATAGAGCTCCTGTACTGGCAAAAGACTGGCAGAAGGAATAAGGGGGGGGGGAATCCACCCTCATGTATTCTCACTAGGAAATTATCCCTAGCCTTTGATATATTAAAATTGAAGAGCCGGTAAATGCCAGTTGTCATGGCAACATCTTGCATGCTGCCCCGCGCTTGGCGGTGTAAGTTCACTTTCCTTTGGGTGTTGCAGCCTAATTTACTGTTATTTTTCTCAGTGTGGAAGAAGAGCCCACACTTGGGGGGTTTGGCGATGATTGCAGTCCCTGTGGACTAAATTAATTTTCATAGGCTACAAAGACAGAAATGGCTGAGCCCCAATCACATTTATAGTCTCAGGAAAGTTGCCAGTGTTTAAGTAAGAGTCAGAGAAAATATTCGCATACACCCCAACTTTTCTCTTTGGCAATTTCAATTTCTCTAGCAATCGCAAAACTTATTTGGGATGGAGAGGGGATAATCGGCAGCAGTTAAGCCACACCAAGGATCAGTCCTTTGTTCCTGGCTCCAGCTGACTTTGCACCCCTGCCCCCCTACCGCCCAACCAGGCACACATACACTCACGTGCCTGGCCTCATTGGAATGTCTAGCTTTGCACCTTCATCCTGTGCAGTTGGTACCACGCACTAACAGCGTGCAAGCAAAGCTAGCAGGGACATGTGAGAGTCACTTAATGTATATCTCTATCTCCACACCCAACTATGTCTCAGTTATGCCAGCCAACTTGGGGGCTCCAGCCAATTCCCTAGAGATCTCCAGGAAAGAATTCCATGTTGCCACAAGCCTGAACGTCAGAAAGCTGTCTTGTCGCAATTTAAACCAATTTGTTTTCAATTTGGATTCTTACATGAGCTGGAGATGACCTGTTATAATATGAATTGCTCAACTCATCTCTTTCTTGATTTTTTTCCTGCTTCCTGCCACGTGTTTTTATAAATTTATTTATTTATTTTTGGCTGTGTTGGGTCCCTGTTGCTGCACGCGGGCTTTCTTTTAGTTGTGGTGAGAGGGGGCTACTCTTCATTGCGGTGCGTGGGCTTCTCATTGCGGTGGCTTCTCTTGTTGCACAGCACGGGCTCTAGGCATGCAGGCTTCAGTAGTTATGGCACGCAGGCTCAGTAGTTGTGGCTCGCGGGCTCTAGAGTGCAGGCTTCAGTAGTTGTGACGCATGGGCTTAGTTGCTCTGCGGCATGTGGGATCTTCCAAGACAAGGGCTCGAACCCGTGACCCCTGAATTGGCAGGCGGATTCTTAATCATTGCACCACCAGGGAAGCCCTGTCATGTTTTTAAAAACTGGAGACTCCCTCCTCTTCAGGAAAGAGGAAAACAAATTTTGCACTGCTAAGAATGCACATTCCAGTCTTAGGAGAAATAAGCTCTTCCTGAGGGGCTGGGAGCGATTGGTAATATAGCATATGCTTTGAGGGCTAAAGAACATAGAAGACACGGGTGGAAATTGAAGTTAATCTGGGAAGAGGGGAAAAGTAGAAGAAACCCTGGATTGGGGCCCTAGATGCATTGAATCTAATCCCCAAAATCTGTCTTAGGAGGTGTAGTGGGCATTCTTTCTGACCACTCTGCTCCTTTGCATATCCTCTTCGGTTGGGAGATTTCTCCACTTTATGGTAGAAGCTTAAAACTTTCTTTCCCGGCAACTTTTGCAGCAACGATACAGGCGTGTGGCATAGACTCCTCCAATCAGCCATACCTGTGCAAGACTTTGAAGAGGAAGCTGGTTGTCCCCAAGGATCCACTCTGGGGAAAGGAGCAGCAGGAATGCTCAGCTTCCAGAGGCAAGAAAGACAGAGATCCTTGCAATAGCATCCCTTGCCTGGTGCCAACCGTTGGACCAGAGTGTCTGGGTCAGGGTAAGCCCCTTGGTCATTGCCCTTGCACAAGGCTGCGGTGCCGTTTCAGCGATGCTTCTGAATCTATGGCCTCTAAGCCAGGTTCTTCGGAGATTCCTTGAGTGTGCGTGACAAATATTCTTTAATGAAATCTTTGTGTGTGCGTGTGCGTGCGCGTGCGCGCATGAGCATGTATTTGTTCAACATAGCTGATTGGGGCTTAGAAGTAGAATCAGGCTGGTTCAAGGAATTCTTTGAAACAGGTCCCAGTTCTTGTCCAGGAGACTGTACTTGGGATAATCTGATGTCATAACCAACAGAGTCACTGTGATCTCAAACTAATAGGTAAGTTGGATTTGGTAAAGACTCAGTTTTTGGAGATAAGAATTTTTTGGCATTCAAGGAACTGGAGTTTGGTCCTGAGCTGGGTTCAATCATATACTCTGCTCTAGACCTGAAGACTTGTCTGACTGGGCCTGAGCCTTTCCCAGGCTCTTGGCACAAGAGTCTGGATCTGTCAGCTCTAGGGCAGACCTTGTCGAGGTGGCAGACATGGGAGGATGGAGCTCACTCAGATGTGGATGCTTTGCCAGCACTCTGTCGCTCATGAGTTACACCTGTGTAGACATCTTCCGGCTTCAGAGGGCTGCTCATGTGCACAGGCGTCACATGGGCAGAGATGGAGCACATCCCTTTTTGCTTTCCTCCAACTGAGATCAAAGATGCAGAGATGGGGCTTCCCTGGTGGCGCAGTGGTTGAGAGTCCACCTGCCGATGCAGGGGACACGGGTTTGTGCCCCAGTCTGGGAAGATCTCACATGCCGCGGAGCAGCTAAGCCCATGCGCCATGGCCGCTCAGCCTGCGCGTCCGGAGCCTGTGCTCCGCAACGGGAGAGGCCACAACAGTGAGAGGCCCGCGTACCGCTAAAAAAAAAGATGCAGAGATGACTTGGTACAATGGAAAGGAGATGTTGGGTGTTCTTAAAGGATCAGTAACATTGCACAAGGTGATGGCCCATGGTGGCGATAGGTTCAATGGTGACCTGCCAAGGAAAGAGGTAAGGAAGTCCTTGTCTCATTAAACTACCCAGTGATTTTCGTTGCTGTCAGCTAAGAAGCCTAACTGACCAGAAGGGCTTGGCTGCCTGTATTTGTAAATAAAGTTTTATTGGAACACGTGCTCATTTCTTTACATTTTGTCTGTAACTACTTTTACACTGCAGTGTCAGAGTTGAGTAGTTGCAACACAGACTGGCCCACAGAGCCTCAAATATGTACTCTCTGGCTCTTTACAGAAAAAGTTGACTGACCCTTGGTCTAGGGCATTGCTACTCAAAGTGTGATCTGGGAAATAGCAGCATCTGGGAGCATATTAGAAATGCAAATGGCCAGGACCCACCCCAGACCTACTGGATCAGTACCTCCAGGTATGGGGCCTATGAATTTGTGTTCTAACAAGCTGTCACGCACACTTACATTTAAGAAGTGCTGTTCAAAAAGCTCATCCTCCATATTGCACAGAAATCTGTCAACTCATACATACACTACCAAATGTAAAATAGATAGCTAGTGGGAAGCAGCCACATAGCACAGGGAGATCAGCTCGGTGCTTTGTGACCGCCTGGAGGGGTGGGATAGGGAGGGTGGGAGGGAGACACAAGAGGGAGGGGATATGGGGATATATGTATACATATAGCTGATTCACTTTGTTATACAGCAGAACCTAACACAAACTGTAAAGAAGTTATACTCCAATAAAGACGTTTAAAAAAAAAAAAGAAATAGGGTAGAGGGAACAAGTTGAAAACAAGAGCAAGAGGCATTTTCATCCAAATATATTGCTAATCATATTAAAAGCAAGCAATCTAAACAATCCAATCAAAATAAGGAGATTTTCAATCTGGATACTGAAAGCTGAAGAACATTGGATTGATTTGGTAGCAGAATGAGGAGAAAGATGACCCTGTGTTGCAGGACTAGAAACCTGGATGAAAAGGCCCATGGGAAGAACGAGAAGAGAACTCACAGATTGACCAGCAAAGCTGCAACACCCAAGTGTTCTCTATGTCCAGGACTCCGGGTGACCTCAGTGTCCACGGAGCCTGAAGGAAAGACACAGAAAGTGCAGAAAAATCTCAGGAAAGAGCCTGGATTTACAGCCACAGGAGAAAATTCTGAGACTGGAATCCAACAACTTCACAACGGGAACTTACCTGCTCCCCAGAGAAAAAGGGCCACACAGCACAGGAGGCTGAGGCACATTGTTTGCTCATGGGAAAAGCAGGACAGGTGGCTTTTTCTCTAAGCCTGCCCACCCCCCATCAGTAACCTCCTTGTGACGTGGTCGCTTCCCACTGCTATCATAGTCCCCATGTACCCGAGACTCTAACATTTCATAGGCTGGGAGGGCAGGGAAAGCTGGTGAAACTACTAGGGTGAATTTCAAACTGCTTTTATTTTTTTCCTGATTCTGCTCTTTCATTATTTAAATAAAATCACACATCATTCATTTAAAAAAAAATCTGTCAGCTTGAAGATGTGATGTGTCTACCCCTGAAACTACCCCAAACACATCTAATTCCTCCTTCTGCCAATGGCTCTCAAGAGATCTGAAGGGTCTCTTCACTCCCCCAAGAGTCTTTTTATTCTCCTTGATAAAGAGACTCACTTCCTACAAAGGTTCTCCGTCCATCCCTCCATCACTTTCATGCTGGCCATCTAAGATGCTTCAGTTTATCAATGTTCCTCTCACCGTGTTGCCTGAACTCTAAACCATGAGGTATTGGATTGCCCAAAAAGTTCATTCGGGTTTTTCCATAAGCTGTTATGGAAAAAACCCAAACGAACTTTTTGGCCAACACAATATTTTTTTTTTTCTTTTTTTGCGGTACGCGGGCCTCTCACTGCTGTGGCCTCTCCCGTTGCGGAGCACGGGCTCCGGACGCGCAGGCTCAGCGGCCATGGCTCACGGGCCCAGCCGCTCCGCGGCGTGTGGGATCCTCCTGGACCAGGGCACGAACCCGTGTCCCCTGCATCGGCAGGCGGACTCTCAACCACTGCGCCACCAGGGAAGCCCCAACACAATATTTTTGCAGAACCAACATAAATGCCCTCTGATGTGGTGAGAAAATAGCAGAGTGCTTAAGTACTGGGACCTTTGGATCAGGGAGATGGATTTAGATCTGGCCTTGCCTTACCAGAGGCATGACCTTGGCCAAGTTGCTTAATCTCTCTTAAACTCTTGTGACGTGAGCAAAATAATTAATTGTAGCATCCACTTCATGGGGCCATTATGAGATTTAAATGAGATTACTGACAAATATCTGGCTCTTGATAAATGTTGAAAGAGTGAAGTTATTATTAAGCAGTGGCTCATCACAAACATTTTACCTGTTTTGTTAGAGCTGTGTCTAAGTCAAAAAGGGGGCAGTCAACGGTCAGCTGTCTTTGCAGGCAAGGCTTCGTCTGTGGTTATACCCTCATGAAGGGCGTCACCAGTTGTCTGTGTGCTCCTAAAGCCCTTAGCTTCCTTTCCACGACTTCAGGTTCTCCAGTCATAATTTTATTCAGTTGCTTTTCCCGTGTTGCCATTCAGCCATGCACTTAACAGCTGAATGCCTACTGTGTGCCAGGCACTGCGCTAAGCACCTGAGAGACAGAGGTAAACGAAAGGTCTTTACTACTGAGAATATCTTGGTGTAGAACAGCGTTTAGCAGAGATGAGCCCCTTTTTTTCCCCAAACAAGATCGTATACAGAAATGCACTGAAAAGACAGATGAAAGTGGGGAAGATCTGGTTGAAGCCAGGAGGGGTCTGAGCTCTACCCCCTGACCTACCTCCTGAATCCCACTCCCCAATTCCTTTTAAAGTATCCTGAGGAATCCTCCCAGAACCCTAGATACCTACAGAACAAAAACTGAAGGCATGAGGGAATCAGGGCTGGGCTTTTATTTTTTTTCATTTTTTTAATTAAAGTATAGTTGATTTACAATGTTGTGTTAATTACTGCTATAAAGCAAAGTGATTCAGTTATACATATATATATTCTTTATATACATATATTCTTTATATATATATAATAATACATATTATTTATATATATATATATATATATATATATATATATATATATATATATAATCTTTTCCACTATGGTTTATCGTAGGATATGGAATATAGTCCCCAGTGCTATACAGTAGAACCTTGTTGTCTGTCCATTCTATATATAAAAGCTTACATCTGCTCACCCCAACCTCCCGCTCCATCCCTCCTCCAACCCCCTCCCCTTTGGCAACCACCAGTTTTCTCTCTATGTCTGTGATTCTGTTTCTCTTTCATAAATAGGTTCATCTGTGTCATATTTTAGATTCCACATGTAAGTGATATCATGGTGTTTGTCTTTCTCTTTCTCACTTACTTCACTTAGCATGATGATCTCTAGCTGCATCCACGTTGCTGCTGCAGATGGCATGATTTGGTTCTTTTTTATGGCTGAGTAGTGTTCCATTGTATATATGCACCGCATCTTCTTTATCCATTCATCTGTCTATGGACATTTAAGTTGCTTCCATGTCTTGGCTATTTTGAATAGTGCTGCTATGAACATAGAGGTGCATGTATCTTTTTGTATAGTTTTGTCTGGATATATAGGGTTGGGCTTTTAAAACATTTCTTCCTATATGTTCTCTCTTGAGGAGTTGAAGGGAAATCTTTCTGGTTCTTCTCTAGTTCTGTGTTTCCATTTCTGAGCAAACCTCTCTGTAAGGATCCTTCTATCTTTCCCTTTTATCTTCCATTCCCTCTGTGTCTCTCCTCAAATCACTCTCTCTCTCTCTCCTATAACCTTCAGAACCCAGAGAAGATGGGAGGTAGTGAGGCTTGACAAGTGTGGTGGGCATTTTTTGGTTTTGTGTGGTCAGCATCTCTTTCTCCTACTTCTGGTCATGACACCCCAGTTGTCCTGAGAGGGACCACCTTGTGTTCTCAGACCACATCACTCAGGTGATGCCATCCTCAACTCCAACAGGAAGCATGTGACTCAGCCTGGCCAATCAGAGCACCATATCCCTGGGCCTTGGTGATTGGTGTACTGGGGGCAGGTGACTAAATCAGAGTTGAGACAGAAAAACAAAAGCTTTTCTGCTGAGCTTGAGCTGTGAGATTGCAAGTCTGGTTCTCCAGAACATGATGTAGCAAGAATATGGGTCTAAGATAACCACATCTCCTTGGCCCCCATCATCACCTCGTCCCATGGATGGAAAGCAGCTGAAAGAGGCCAGGGGACCTGATTGTCCAGGTCTTAAGTAGATCCTTCACCAGGGTTCCACTTGGTCAAGATTTGTATACTCATCATTAAAAAGACACCCCTCCCCAACATTAGATCTACATAGTTTTGTGGTAAAGAGTGTGGTCTCCAAAGTCACGCAGACCTGCTCTCTATTCTAGCCTCCACCAATCATGGGCTGCATGAACTTGGGCAAGTCACTTGGCTTCTCAAGAGCCTCAGTTTCCTCATCAGTAAGTTGGGGATATTAGCACTTTTGTCATTGATTGTTGTGAGAATTTAATGAGGACATAGAGGTATATGCTTTATCACAGTACCTGGAACCTATAAATATTCTAAAATGTCATTATTAGCTCAAAAAAAAAAAAACCAACACCCACAAAACCCAAGAGTAGCTATCTAGGCTCTAGAAGGCTATGAGTTTGCCATGGGCTTTGGATGAATGCTACAGTAGATGGGGGAATGGGAAGTCGGTTTATTCTATCACTTAGAAAGAAAAGGGATTGGGGGTGGGGTGGCCGTGATGAAAGGAATACAGAACTTTAAGGAATGGCTTAAGACAGTCTTCAAAGAGCTGCCACTCCTTGGCGGTAGCCGTTTTATACTTGACTGTCAGATAGTGTAGCTATCACATTATCATGCCGTAAATGAAAACGTCAACATGAAACTGGTGTTGAAATGCAGCTCAAGTCAATTCCACCACTCCCTCTTCAGTCTTGCCTTGCATTTATTGCCCTCTGATTCGTATTGGGCACCCGATGAACCCAATTGGCCTCCACTCCATTTTTGTTACCAGCCTGGGGAAAGAAAAGGAGGATTCTGCTCATCCCCAAGTAATAACTTGAAACAGTGGTATAGCTCGTGCCAGTGGCTGGCTCTTTGTTGTTGTCATTGTTGTCTCCTTCTCAGTCATTATTGTTGGCTTCTATTGTAGACTCGAGCGGTGTTTGAAATCTCAGTCCCTTTCATTTCTCCTTTGCTCTGAAGGGAACAGCTATGTACAGCCCACCAGTGGGGAGATTTCTTCCTCTATCATTTTACGCTACATTGCAACAGAAGTTGCATGACTCCAAAGGATGCTTTTGACTTTAAATTTCTTGTGATCTATTTGTCCAATACACGTGTTGAATTAGAAACTGATTTGTCACTCCCAGATAATAATGTTCAGAACGGCGCTTCCTGCATGAATCATTATCTTCGGCCTGGAGTTGTTCTACTAATGAATATGCATGAGCCCAGAGAGGGGGAAGAGAGATTTGCACAACCTGTTTCCTGGAGGAGCCTCAGATGGTTCAGCTCAATGTTCTGAGCTGAAGCTTCCAGAGCCAAGCCCAGAGTCTGCCTCACCACCCACAGCTCGTTCAGGCTTCTCGGAACACCTGCTCTCTGGTGATGGTGAGTGCCCATTGCCGGTGACAGTGGGGAGCCCACGGGCCAGGGAAATGCTGCTGCTCATTCATTCATGAGCCATGAACTTAGCGGGAGGGTTAAAGGCAGCGGAAGTGAAGTGGGCTCACAGTGTCCTTCAGAAATGCCAGCTGGAGAGTCGAGAAACCATGAGGGCTGCCTGCTGGCTCTGCCTCCAAGGAAGCAGGAATTAGAAACAAGAGTGTAAAGAGTGATTATCAAAGACAAATGCTGTCTGCTGGCTGCAGCCATGGCGAGAAAAGGAGTCTCTTCCGAAATGATCAGCTGAATGTCAAATAAAGGTGGGATGGGGATGCATCGCTGAGAAACCAGCTGCCTTGGAGTCCCAGAGCAGCTTGGCCACATCTGCGTGCTGTCGTGGTTTGAGGCCCTTTTCTCAAGATCTAGGCTTCAGTCTCTGAGACAGAACTTGTTTCCTGCCACAGAAGAGGTGGTTCTTCAGAATATCTCATGCCATTTGGATGGGTTTCAGATCCAATCAAAGTTTCTAGACGCTGAAGCTCTCTCTCTCGTATCTTCTGCAGTGATGGGGAGGAATCATGTTTATGGATCAGCTACTCTGCTCTAGGCACTGCCCCAGATAGAACTACAATCGTTTCTGAAATACACGAATGTCCCTTTTCCTCAGCCAGAGCACCCACTGCCCTGGAAAGGAAAGATTGGGATAATTATGGCAGAAACACAAAGAGAAGGGAGCAATGTCCAGCAATGCCCATCGTGAGACAACAGTTTCTCTTTCTCTTTCTCCCTGTCTCTCTCTCGCTCTCTCCATATATATATATTTCTCCAGAGAAACAAAACCAATAGGATATATATCTATAGGATATATATAGGTTCTGTTTCTCTGGAGAACACTGTGTGTATATATATATATGAAGAGAGAGAGAGAGATTGATTGATTATAGGAATTGCCCATATGATGACAGAGGCTAAGAAGTCCCATAATCTGCCATCTGCAAGCTGAAGAACCTAGAAAGCTGGTGGCATAACTCAATCTGAGTCCAAAGGCCTGAGAACCAGGGAGGTCGATGGCGTAAGTCTCGGTCCAAGTCTGAAGGCCCAAGAACCAGGAACACCAATGTCCAAGAGCAGAAAAATATGGATGTCCCAGCTTAAGCAGAGAGCAAATCTCCCCTTCCTCTGCCTTTTCCTTCTATTCAGGCTCTCAGTAGATTGGGTGAGGCTCATTTGTATAGGTGAGGGTGGATCTCTTTACTCGGTGTACCAATTCAAATGCTAACTTCTTGCAGCAACATGGATAGACATAGAAATTATCATACTAAGCGAAATAAGTGAGAAAGAGACAGACAAATACCATATGATATCACTTACATGTGGACTCTAAAATATGATACAAATCAACATATCTATGAAACAGAAACAGACTCACAGACATAGAGAACAGACTTGTGTTTGCCAAGAGGGAGAGGGGATAAGGGAGGGAAGGATTGGGAGTTTGGAACTAGCAGAGGCAAACTATTATATATAGGATATAGGATGGATAAACAACAAGGTCCTACTGTATAGCACAGGGAACTATATTCAATATCCTGTAACAAACCATCATGGAAAAGAATATGAAAAAGAATATATATATGTATTAATATAACTGAGTCACTTTGCTGTACAGAAGAAACTAACACAACATTGTAAATCAACTATACATCAATAAAATAAAATAAAATAAAATAAAATAACAAATGCTAACATCTTCCAGAAACACCCTAACAGACACACCCAGACATAATTTTTGACCAGCTATCTGGGCATCCCTTAGACCAGTCAAGTTGACACATAACATTAACCATCACAGTGGTCACTCTGCAGTGGACACCAGCACAGGACACGCAGGGCCAAGACAAGACCCAGAATCCCACAGTGGCAGCCAGAGAGGACAGGGAACAGCACATGGACAGAGACCACTTCTCCTTGGCTTTGAAACACCTGACCTTCATGAGGGCAGATACCACCTTCGAGAGATGGAGGAGAAAGAGCTCTGGAGAGAGGAGACAACCACCCTCGAGGGCTTTGACTGTTGACTGATGCTTTGCCAAGACTGAGTTAGCTTGAAGAAGTGACGTAAAACCAGTACCTCTTGAACTCCTATCCCAGGCATCCCAGAGGTGGGGATGTTGAACACAATGAGATCAATTACAAAAAATGGAAGAAGTTACACAGATCCCTAGCTCATCTGAAGTCTAGTGAGGAAACGTCAAATCTCCTGCAGGTGGGGCCAGTCCAGGGTTTCAAAGGATCCCAGGGCAGCATGTTCCTGCTGGGCAAGGCCAGAATTGTGACCCATCAATGCAAAGCCACTGCTTTTTACAGCAGCAATCAGTGCCCAGCCGGGGAAGGGAGCATTGGTGTGCGTGGCCTGCAATGGTCCTACTATACTTACTGGCCTGGAATGTTCTTTTTGTTTACTCATTCTTCCATGGCAAGTCCAGAGTGGCATTCGGTCTACTGAAGAGTGACAAGGACAGAGATTGTTAGACTCTAAAATGGGAAGAGGCCCTTTGGAAATACGACAGAAGACTCTGTGGGCTCTGTGGGAGCACAGAGGAGGGGCAACTCTGTCTGCCAAGTGGAAATTAGAGTGCTTTCTGGCAGAAGAAACACTCTAAATGACACACGCACTACATCCTGGTTACTCAAAATGTGGTCCATAGACCCGCAGTATCAGTATCACCTGGGAGCTTGTGAGAAATGCAGAATCCCAGGCCCTGCCCCAGTCCTGCTAAATCAGAATGTGCATTTTAACAAGATCCCAGGTGATTTATATGCATGTTAAAATTGGGGGAAAACACAAGGCAGGCACTGTAACGTGAGGGGCCCAGAGGCTCTTGGGCCCCTAAGAGCCCTCCATGATCCAGCAGGAAGCAGCTGACAGCACACCGGCCCACCCCTCTCCGGGCTCCCAGAGCCTGAGCTGTGTCACTAACTTTCCAGGACATGATCAAACTAAGAGTCCCCTAAGGCACCAATGCACAAACTGTGAAAATCAGATTTTCCTTTAAATCAAGCCTTACAAAGTATTTAAAATAGACTTAGAAATGCCAGAGAATCTCACCTGCTAAGGAAAATGATACAGCACGGAGCCAAAGAAGAACTTGTCAGAGGGAGAAAGAGATCCAAAATGCACATCCCGAGACAAAGAGACAGAAAGAGAGAGAGAGACAGAGTGAGGCATGGGGAGAGGGAGGGAGAGGCAGCCAGAGGAATGGAGGGAGAGAGAGGGAGAGAAATGGGCGGGGAGGAAGTCATGGAGAAAGAGAGAGAGATGGGGAGAAAGATGGGGAGGGGGATGGAAAAGAGAGAGATGGGGAAGAAATGGCTGGGAGAGAGCTCAGAAAGGGAGATGGGGGAGAGAGGAGGGAGATGGAGAAGAACTGGACCCACTTGGGAGAGAGACATGGGGGGAGAGATGAGAGAGGGAGAGAGAGAGGAGGAAAGAAAGAGATGGAGATGTGAGGCTGGAGAAAGAGGAGGAGAAAATGAGAGGAGAGAGAGAGAGGGTTTGGGTCAAACTGGAAATCAGAGGAGGTGAAGAAGGAGAAGAACTTGTTGGACTCGCTCCACTCTCTGGAGCCACCTGGAGTCAATCAAATAAGGACACAGGGAGAATCTGCCCTGGTCCCGAACCCAGGCCTCTCTGTAAGTGGCCCTAACTCCCTTTCTAAGAGGCCTTTCCCCCATTTCCAGATGCAGCCATCACCCCAACCAGCAGGCGTCCTTCCCAAACACACACGTACACTCCCATGCCCTTCTCACCTTATCCCAGGGCAACTCCCATGCACTCTTCAAGCCCCAATCCAACCCCTGTTCCTGGCCCAATTGGCTTCACACAGGATGAATGGCTCCATCCTCCATGCATCACAGTGATCCCTCTCACCAGATCCCCTCTGGGACCACTTCTCTCCCCAGCAAAGGTTCCTGTCTACTTGTATGTCTCCTCTATCAGAACTTGAGCTCCTTGAGGGGTGATGTCTTATTCAATTCTGTAACTCCAGCACCTGGCAGATGCTTTGTCAGAGTTGGCATTCAATAAGTGTTGGTAGAATAACTTTATTCTTTCTGAGAGATATTGAAAGAAAATCATATCGCGCTTCAAAGATAATAGAGTTTTCCTTAGTGCAAATGAGTAGAAGGCCACAATCTAGATTCCATAAGACCAATGTGTGATTTAAAAAAACATTGCCACTCTCCATCTCCATGCCAGTGGCAGACATCAGTAATCAATCAGGGCACTCTCCTAATGAGCCCAGATGTGACCTCAGAATCTTTCCCAACACCATTGTAACCCAGACACTGACAACTGATTGGAGCTAGCTTATTGGTTTCCATCACCCAGCTTATTGGTTTCCATCACCCAGACATTCAAAAGAACTAGTAAAATTGATTCTGTTGGGTAAAAAACAAACGAAAAAATTTTACATGCTATAAGCATTTATGAACACATGCACATATACATGTTTATAATAATTACTGATAAAAGTTATTGGTTGTTGTGCAAAGTGCTTTCCATATATTATCTCAGTTAATCCTCAGAAAAAACCTCATGAATTTGGTACTATGATTACCCCTGTTTACAGATAAGAAAACCAAGTTTCAGAGTGATTAAGTAGCTGCCCAAGGTTAGTAAATAAAGAGAAAATTAAAGCCTTGTTTGTCTGAAGTCAAGATCAATGATATGGACAATTACGCTACAGTCTTCAGTAGGAAAAACAATTAGTAAATTCAATGGCCTCCTGTTCAGATTATTTTTGAGGTGGTTCTAACCACTGCTGTTAATCGTTCCTTCATTTTGTCATCAACTTTTAAAAGTCGCATCAGAGAACCAGATCCAGTCATCCCTTCTGTGTGTCTACATCTTCGAAACCAGGTATAAGATTTCACCCGTTTTATAGATTTGTCATCATAATAGTTATCACTTACCGAGAGTTTACCACGTGCCTGGTACTGTGCTGCTTAGATGATTACCTCATCTACTCCTCAGTATAATGCTATGCAAAAGGCTAATTATAAGATGCAAAAACTGAGGTTTAGAGAGGATTCCAAACCTGCTTAAGACTGCACAGCTGGTAAGAGTCAGGATTTGAACTCAGGCCATTTGACTTCACATCCTGCATCTCTAATCCCCATGCAGTGCCTCCAGCTGGTCTTGGTACAGCTCTTGCCCTAACACAGCCATAAACACACGGGAGAAAAGACGTAACATATTCCATGATGCATATAAACTAGAGTTTATTTTTACTTCCTGGTAAAATTGTTCCCAGCACTGACTTACTTAGAAAAACATTAGGTTTTTTTAATCCCACTTTTTGCTTTTGTTAAACTAACTGTCATCTTTGTCTATAATTTTGAATTCCCGTTTTCCACTTCGAATCTATCATGTAAGTCGACGTTGACAGGAAGAGAGCTCAAGAGCTCCTGGAAGTGGGCTTCTTCCATCTGGCGCTCTCTCTCCACCTGCCTGATAGTGGGAGCCATCACAGCCTGATCATTTAAGCTCCATGGTTCCTGCCATTCAGCTTCTATAAAACTACAGTCTTCTCTTCAACAGGAATATCATAGTCTTGTTATTTGCAGGGAGATTCAGCTGGCCAGGGGAAGAAGTTGGAGGCCGAAGTGTCTGAGCAGAGGTAAAAACCTTGGGTGAAAATATGCAGAGAGGAGAGAAGCTTGGAGTTTCTGGACCACTGCTTTATGCTAAATGCATCCTTTATTAGGTCACCAAATAAGGAAATGATGTCTCTTTTCCCCTAGTCTGCTGGGATGGCAGCCAACTGCTTCTTAGGCTCTGCTGATCTTGTGCAAAGAGCCAATATAGCAGACCAGCTAGGTCCAAATTCAGCTTTGCTCTTTCCTAGCTGTGTGACCTTGCAAAGGTTGGCCAGCCTCTCTGGACTTCACACACCTCACCTGTGCAATAGGGATAAAGAACTTATTACAATGTCGAGAACATGCACTAGTTTCTGCCACGTTGAAAACTCCGTGTGAGTGTTAATTATAAATATGAGACACATTAACACACTGGGTTGATGGAATATGTCAGAAGTGTATTTACTGGAGGATTGATGAGACCTTAAGTCTCCAGGGAAAGGGAAAGGGCACCCTCTACGGCGGCAGCTTTGGAACATGAGGACGCTAGGGTCCCTCATCCTCCTCCCCCAGGACATCCCTCCTCCTGCCCTTTCCTCTTCCTCATCTATTGTCTTGAACGACAAAGATGGGTAATAAAAAATATCAGTCACGTCATAATATCAGCTTCCATTTTTTGATAGCCGATGCTGTGCCAGGCACTAGGATAGGCAATTACATGCATGCCTTCCTCCTCCTGACAAGCAGGCAGGGTGCATATTAGTATCTCCACTCACTGGGGAGGTGCAAGGAAGTTAAGGATGATGCCCAGGGGCAAGTGGCAGAACTGGAATTTGAAGCCAGTTTTGTCAGATTTCACCCTCTTAGATTGGGTTCCCATGAAAGCAGAGCCTGAGACATGGGCATGGATGCAGGAAATATGCTTGGGAGGTGACTTAGGAGCCAGGAGAAGGGAGAGGAGAGAGTGAGGTGGAGAAGGAGAGACAGGCAGCAGAGTAGGGCTGTTACCACAGTGGGTGCAATCGTGCAAAGACCCTCTGCAGACCCATGTAGACTGTGCCTCAGATTCATCCCAGGAAGGGTGGACCTGGGACATTTCTCCCCCGACGCCCATTGGTTGAGGGCTAGTGCCCAGGGACACTACCTCCTGTGTGCAGCCAGGTAAATTCTGTGCAGGCGCTGAGCCCCTTGATCAGAGAAAGTGGGGGGTTGGAAGAGGGGGGAGACACCTGTAGTTTGTACCTGAGGTGAGACATCTGGAGCATGCACACAGCTGCCCACATCTGAAATCAGGTCAGCCAAAGGTGTGCTGGTCCGGGCACCAAAGGTGTCTGTGAACAGTAACCCCTCACACAGCCTCATTGGATCCCTGGATACGTCTGGACAGGAGTTTCACTTTCTGAGGGGAAGGTGCTGCTGTAGGCTGAATGTTTGTCTGCCCTCAACATTCAAATGTTGAAGCCTAACTTCCAGTGTGATATTAAGAGGTGGGGCTTTTGGGTGGTGATGAGCTCATGAGGGTGGAGCCCTCACTAATGGGGTTAGTGCCCTTATAAAAGGGAGCTCTTTGCCCACGTGAGGACACCGGGAGAAGATGGCCATCTTTGAACCAGGAAGTGAGCTCTCACCAGACACTGAATCTGCCAGGTGCCTTAATCTTGAGTCCAATTTTCACTTCCCAGCCCCCAGAATAGTCAGAAATAAATTTCTGTTGTTTGTAAGCAGCCCGAATGGACTAAGATGGGTGCATACATTTCTTTTGCTTCTCACTCGACTTGGGAGGAAAACAGTCAAGACATGAGGAAATGAAGGAATCTAGGTGATAACACAGTCTTCTCTCATGTTAAACTGCCGGGCTTCTAATTCTGCCCTGCCACACGCTAGATCTGCAGTTTGGGGTAAATTATTTTAATATTATGTCTTTCCATTTCCTCATCTGTCCATTCTTCTCAGAGGAAGTATCTATTGGGCAATAACTATCTAAATAAATATCTATCTCTATGTGCCAGGCCTTATTCTGGGCACGACGAATACCCTACTAAATAAATATCTATCTCTATGTGCCAGTCCTTATTCTGGGCATGAAAAATACCCTACTGAACAAAACAGGACAACCCCCCACCCAAATCTCCACACTCACTCACCTTATTTTCCACTGGGTGAAGACAGACAATACACAGAAGAAAATGTAAGATACTATGAATTAAAGCATGGAAGAGAGATGCAGAAAATGTGGGCCGGGGGGAGTGGGGAGGGGCATTCTGTGTTAAGGTGATTTTTAGGTAGAGCCTTCCTGAGAAGGAGGCATTTGAACAAAGATATGACAGGGATGAAGGGGGAAGCATGTGGCCATCTGACAGAAGGGCTTTCCAGCCAGAGGAAGCAGCAAGTGCAAAGGCCCCAGGGTGGGATTCTGCCTGGTGTGTTCCAGGAATATCAGGAAGGCTGTGTGGCTGAAGTAGATTGAGCGGAAGGTGAGAATAGGTGATGAAATCAGACAGGAAAGTGGGGAGTGGCACCCTAAGGACTCTGAATTTCACCATGAGTGGGATGTGAAGTTGTAGGAGGGTTTTGAGCAGAGAAGTGACATGGTGTGACATATTTTTGTAACATCACTCTGGCTGTGTTAAGAATAGACTGTGAGGGGGCAGGGGCAGAAACAGAGAGAGAGAGTCAGGAGGCCACTGCAGCAATGGGGGTGATCCACGATGGGGATGTGGGCTAGGGTGGTATCCATGGAGGTGGTGAGAAGTGATGGATTTTGTAAAATGTGCATAACACTCTCCAGACCTTAGACACACCACCTCATCCAATTTTCACAAAGACTTGAATGAGGTAGGGATTACCATCTTCCATTTTTACAAAGGAAGGACAGAAAGCTGAGCACCTGCCCAAGGTCACACAGCTGACACGTGGTCAGACCAAGCCAAGGACACGGGTCTCCTGAGCCAATTCTTTAGGGTATTTCCCCTAATCCAATGATCCTCCTGCTGCATTTCAGTCAATAGATTGTATTGTCTGTGAAGACTCCACTTCTTGAGAACAGTGCTTTCTAAATGTACTCCACCACAAGGCCCCCATTTCCAGAGCCAATTAGGAATCGAGTATAAAAATGTTCTTGGCAGATCCAAGACCGAGAGAGAGAGAGAGAGAGAGAGAGAGAGAGAGAAGCAGAGAGGGTAGCACGGTGCTTTGTAGAAACTTAATTAAAAAGTGTGACTTGGGCTTCCCTGGTGGCGCAGTGGTTGAGAGAATCTGCCTGCTAATGCAGGGGACACGGGTTCGAGCCCTGGTCTAGGAGGATCCCACATGCCGCGGAGCAACTAGGCCTGTGAGCCACAACTACAGAGCCTGCGCATCTGGAGCCTGTGCTCCACAACAAGAGAGGCCGCGATAGTGAGAGGCCCGCGCACCGCGATGAAGAGTGGCCCCCGCTCGCCGCAACTAGAGAAAGCCCTTGCACAGAAACGAAGACCCAACACAGCCCAAAAAAATAAAAATAAAATAAAATTTAAAAAAAGTGTGACTTGATTCAGAGGGGCACGGAGGATGCGACACTTTAAAAATATGACAGTGTTGGGCTTGGCAGTGATTCTGAGAAAATGCCTCTGCAAGACTTCAGACATCTGCATGCAGGATAATACAGAGGGAGACTTCAGAAAGACAGAACTGTACCATCAAATATGTTATAATGTATAACATATGATGGTAGTGGGAGGTACTTAGCCAGCCCTGACCTCCCCCTATAGCTCCAAACTCGTGTACTGAGTTGTGTACCTACATCTTCACTTGGACAGAGAATCAGCATTTCAGACCTGAAAGCCCCAAATGACCCCCCAGCTCCCACCACCCGAACCCCATCCTTCTGATCTTTCCAACTCCGTTAACACACCGCCACCCACTCAGCGCCTCCAGCAAACAGTTGGCTGTAGTCCTTGATTTCTCTCTCTCCCCCTCGCCTCTAAGATCCAATGTCTCTTAAGTGCCGTCTGTTCTGCTTCCAGAATGTGTCTCTGCTCTGTTCCCTTCTCTCCACCCCCACTGATAAAACTCTCGGTGTCACCATCTCGTGAGGAGTTACTGCAGCCTCCTTTCCCTGCCCCCCTGCAATCCACATGGAGCCAGCGTGAGGCTTTTGCAGCATGAGATGTAAACCTGAACAGGTATGTATCCTTAGAATAAAAGACAAACTCTTTAAGATCTTGTATGATCTGGCGGCTAACTTTTTCTCTAGTCTCGGCTAATGCAGAGATTGTCTCCCATTTATCACAGTTTACCAGCCACCCGGCCTTTTTTCTGATCCTTCCATGCACAGTGCCCTTCCCTCCTCTGGGCTTTGCAGATGCTGTTGTTTCCTCTGCCTAAAATGCTCTAGGGTCGGCCGTTCTCAAGACTGGTTCCTCCCCTCCCCCTTGAGCTCCCAGATCAAATACACTCTCCTCGGAAAGACTTCCTCTCATGACCCTTTCTCAGAGTTTCTCAACCTCAGGACTATTGGCATCTGGGGCCAGATCGCTGTCTCTTGTGGGGACCGTCTTGTGCATTGTGGGAGGCTTAGCAGCTTCCCTGGCCTCAACCCACTAGATGCCCTTAGCACTTCCCTGCAAGTTGTGACTACCCAAAATATCTCGAGATATAGCCAAATGTCCCCTGGGGAGGGGATGGAACAAGTCATCTACAGTTAAGAACTATTTCCCATCTAGAGTTTCCCTGACAACTGTGTTTTATCTTTTAGCCCTTTTGGATCTTTTTTTTTTTTTTTCATGTATTTCACATTCTCTGCAGTTAGCTTTTGTATTATTGTGTTCTCATGTTGCCCTCAAGAATGTAATCTCCATGAATGAAAGAACTTTGACTATTTTATTTATAGTCTGAATCCCCAGAACCTAGGAAAGTGGAAATTGCTCGACAGATATCCACTGAACGAATAAATAGTAGTTGATATTCATTAAATGCTTACCATGAGCCGAGCTCTGTGCTAAGCGCTGCTCGTGTGTTAGCTTATTTAATGCAGCTAATGAGTTCGGTAATACTGTTATTCCCATTTTCAGGTGTGGAAAAGAGAGATTCAGAGAGATCAAGTCATGAAGTAAGTAAGGGACAGAACCAGGATACAAACCCCTGAGTTTGCTTAACTGCTGAGCTCTGTTGCCTTCATGTCTCCACTGATGAAAATATCAAACATGTAATCTACCAAACTGGAAGCTTTTGTTTTGTTTTGTCTGAATTTTTATTGGCGTATAGTTGATTTACAATGTTATGTTAGTTTCTGCTGTATGGCAAAGTGAATCAGTTAAATATATACCTATATCCACTCTTTTTTAGATTCTTTTCCCATATAGGCCATTACAGAGTATTGAGAAGAGTTCCCTGTGCTATACAGTAGGTCCTTACTAGTTATCTATTTTATATATAGTAGTGTGTATATGTCAATCCCAATCTCCCAATTTATGCCTCCCCCCTCCCTTTCCCCCCAGTAACCATAAGTTTGTTTTCTACATCTGTGACTCTATTTCACAAACTGGAAGGTTTGAATCATTCTTGACTCTTCCTTCCTTTCTGTGTCCTATCAGTCCTTCAACCCCATTAATTAGGCCTCATAAATGCTACTTAAATTCAGCCCCTCTTCTCCATCCTGTTGCCATCAAATTCATCAAGGTCCTCATCAATTCACAGATGGTACTAGGAAGAGTCTCCTAAATCTGGTTTCTACACTGCCAGCCTCTACCCACTCTTTATCACTTCTGTACGGCACCAGCATTCATGTCTCCATCAACTCAGGTCATGCTCTGGTTTTGAAAATATCTGTTGGCTCCCTGGTACCTAGAGGATAAAGTCCAAACTATTTAATGTAACCTTGGGTATTTTACTGATCTCTCTGAGCTTCAGTTCCCCATCTATAAGAACGGGGAAAAGAAAATAACCTTGTCAGAGATATTTTAGTATTCAGTGACAAGGCAGGTGATCACTTATAAAGGCTACTCAATAATACTGATTTCCTTTTCTTCACAATCCGAACCCAATCTGCTTCTTCAACTTCATCTCCAGTCACTCTCCCCACTTATTCTCCTTTACCTAGTGAATTCCTATTTATCCTTCAAGTCACAGTTCAAATGTCTCTGACACTGTCACGTCTCCCCCCACTGTCTGGCAGAGTTGATGACCCCAGGTCTGGAGTCTCAGACCTCTACTCTAGCATTTAACATGTTGTCCTTTAAACATATTTTTGTCATTATTTGTTTACAAATCCTCCTTCTCCATTAGACCAAGGGCAGAAATCTATGCACTTCTGGGTGTCCAGCACTAAGCAAAGGGCCAAGCACATGGTGACTACTCAGTGAGTGACTACATGTCGGAAAATTGCAACACAATTCTAGAATCACACAGACCTGGGAATCAGTGCTAACACTGACCCAAATTTGCAGGATAATCTTAAGCAATTTATGTTTCCTTTCTGGATCCTGTTTTTTTTTTCTCTTAAAAAATAGAGATTTTTATATATTCCTTAGAGGATATAGTAGATAATTAACGTAAAGTATCTAGTGTAGGCCTAGCACATGGTTGTCATTCGATAAATGGCATGATATTATTCCTACCCAAATTTATTTGTTAATTACTGTATTAAAGTAAATTAGGGTCTACTAATATTCTAGGGAAGCAAGGAAGCTAAAATATCGATACTTGGAATGATTTGGAAATAATATAAAGCACTGTATAACATAAGCCCAACTAAGGCCCAAAACAATAGTTGTTATATATTGGTAGGAAGGTGGCCTGGAAAAGTCAGGAAATACTTCCTGGAAGAGGTGGCATGGTAGATAGTCTTCAAAGATGGCCACCACCAATTCCTTTCCTGCTTGTATGTACATGCTGCTCCACCCATCAAGAGATGAAAACCATTTCTCCTCCCAATGAAATCTAGGCTGCCTGGTGACTTATCAATAGAATGAAAATGGAACTAGCTCTTATGAGGCCTGGCACCTTCCACTTTTGCTCTTAGAAGCAGCCATCATGATATGAGACTCTTGGCCTGGACTACTGAATGATGAGATATCACACAGAGAGAGTCATGGGAAGGAGAACTGAAGTGCTCAGAAATGTGAGGGAAACTTCTTGGACATTTGATCCCAGCCTAGGCAGCCAAGAGGGCAGCTGAGTGAAAGACATCAGCCAACACCACATGGAACAGAAGAACCACCCTGATGAACCCTGTCCCAATTCAAAATCCACAGAGGCATGAAAAATAATAAACCATTGTTGTTTTAAGCCACTAAATTTTGGGATTATTTGGTGAAAAGCAATAGATAAAAGAAAGAGGTGGGAATTTGAATGTAGGTGAGCCTGACATGAAAGGGCAGGCATGGTGAGAAAGGTCTTCCAAATAGGGAAATCCAGTGTAATGTCTGAATTAATCTTAATGACTGCTCCAGGCTTACCCTCCACCCTCTCAACCCACATCCCCTCACCTGCTACACTCCAACCAGGCTGAAGGCCTCTCAGGCCCTCTTTTAACTCCCAGCATCTGGACCTGCTCTTCCCACTGCCTCACTCTTTCTAGTCCTCTTTCAGCCCCCTTTCAGGCTCAAATGTTTTATCTTTTTTTTTTTTTTTTTGTGGTACACGAGCCTCTCACAGTTGTGGGCTCTCGTGTTGCGGAGCACAGGTTCCGATGCGCAGGCTCAGCGGCCATGGCTCACGGGCCCAGCCGCTCCGCGGCATGTGGGATCCTCCCGGACCGGGGCACGAACCCGTGTCCCCTGCATCGGCAGGCGGACGCTCAACCACTGTGCCACCAGGGAAGCCCCAAATGTTGCTTCTTTAGGTGAGCTTTCCTTTGCTGTGTCCACAACTCAGCATGTATCACAGTGCTGCTCTTGTTAGTCTAATGACATTATTTCTTCAGGAGGTGATTAATTAATTGAGGGAAAGGAAAGCATTTACTGTAGAATGCAAACTAATTAATGAGGAAGGAATAAGGGAATTAGAAAATTACCATTTGCAACCATCATAGTAATAACTGATTTGGGCATAAATCACCAATAGATGCTAAAAGGAGTGGGTGTAAGTTTGATGAGGTACAGGATACTTGCATAGCCTCGGAGTATATGCCCTAAAATTCTTGATTAATTACAAAGGCATAAAATTAATTTTATAATGGAGAAACCTTTAATCAAGTGATCAAAGTTAATACCAATAGTGGTAGAACAAACCAATGTCATACACCAACTGAACGATCACTGAGAAGGACAGAACATCACTCGTTTAATAATCTGGTAAAAATGTATAACCTGAATCTAATCAGGAGACATCTGATAAACCAAAATTTATGGACATTCTTAACACTTTTCAAAACATGTCAATATCCCAAAGACAAAGAAAGACTGAGGCAACATTCCAGAGTAAAGACAGAGACATGAAAACTAAAGGCAACGCATGATCCTGGATTGAATACTGAACCTGAAAAAAATATACTATAAAGGGTGTTATAGGAACATCTGGCGAGATGACAATAAAGTCTATAGATAATTATATTGTGTGAATACTGAATTTTTTCTGATTTTGATTATTGTGCTGTGACTTAAGAGATGGTTCTTGGCACACACACTCTGAAGAATTTCATGGTAAATGGGGCACGATATATGAAACAAAATGTTTAAAAAACACTATGCATATATATATATATATATACACACACACACACACGTAGAGAGAAAATAAAAGCAAACATGGAAAATTAACAGTTGATAAATATAGGTGAAGAGCATACATAATTTGTACTAGTCTTGAAACTTGTCTATAAGTTTGAAATTATTTCAAAATGAAACATTGGAAAAATAAAATATTGTATCAGATATTTGGTGGATAAAATACAATGTCATACAACGACACAGCCACCAAATTGGCTAAAAGGAAAAAGATGGACAATACCAAATGCTGGTAAGGGTGTGGAGCAACTGGACACTGTTTGGCAGTGTCTGCTGAAGTTGAACAAATTCATACCCTATGACTCAGCAATTTCATACTGAAATATGGACCTATAAAAATGCACATATATGCAAATTCTGCCAAAAAGTGTGCATTAGAATGTACTATAGCATGGCTATACTTCATAGACAAAATATAGAAACAACTTAAACATGCACCACATGGATAAACATATTGTTGCATATTATTCCCCAAATGGAACACTACACAGCAATGAAAAATGAATTATTTCTACCAACTAAAACAGAGAATGAAACTCACAAAAATATTAAGCAAAATAGATCAAATAAAAATAGTGCATCCTGTATGACTCCATTTATATCAGGTTCAAAAACTGGCAAAAACAAACCTGCAGTTTTTAGAAGCCAGGATAGTGGTTACCCCTTGTGGGTAAGGGGTTAGTGGCAAGAAATGGACATGAAAATACTTCTGGAATTCTCCTCATGCTTTGTTTGCTGATCTGGGTGCTGCTTACTTAGATGTGTCCCTTTTGGAAGCTTACTGAGATTTACCTTAATGACTCAGGCACTTTTCTGTACGTATGTCACTCTTCAACAAAATGTTTACATTAATAAAAAGAAAAGGATGATGATAATAATGCCTAGGAGTACATACCAGGCTCTGTTTAAGTGCTTTCCATGGATTAATTCAGATTGGCAAATCATGAACTACGTGCTACCAGGGAGCTGCTGTTGCCACATGCCTGTCATTTTTGCAAATGGAGAAACTGAGGCCCAGAGTGGTTAAGCAACTTGCCGAGGGTCACACAGGCAGGAAGTGGCTGATCAGAACTCAATCCAGGTGGTCCAGCAACCTACACAGTTTGCTTTCCTAGGTGCTATGTTCCACTGCATTTTAATGAAGAGCCCTTTGGTGTAGAGAGGATCTTCTTCATTCTTTCATCAAAGGGCCTCCTGAATAAACCCATGACGTTAGGAATTATGCAAATGAGCGTAAAGAATCAGACTCTGCTAATAAAGATGGAGAGAGAAACACAGTGCCAAACTGAAACGTGATAATGAGGCTGATCTTAATGCCACTTCTCAGTCCTTATTTGCAAAATTAAGATCTAAGAGGGGGCCGGGGTAGGGGGGGACCACCCCAGCCATAAAAGGCAGGGTGGATACCCATGAGATAAGATGGTTGAAGAAGTACTAATGAGCCAATTAAAAAATGGAATGCAGCTCTGTGATTCTTGTTCCAATTACCATGGAATCTGAGCCCTGTATGTTCACTACTGCAAGAGAAAGTATAGGAGGAAATTAATGTTTTGAGTTTGTTTTCTTCTACCTGTGGTAGATACATTTTTTTGAATTATTAATATGTGGCTTTTTCACTGTATGTTTGTTTGGTTTTCCATCCCAAAGACAGCTCAGTGATCTTTACTGAGCAGACTGCAGAGTCTTTACAGTCAGTAAAGTTTACCATATTCTGTTAAAGTTTCACATGAAGAAAGGGATGAAGTAGCTTTACCAGATTCAGGGGAGTGAGAAACAGCCAGGGGGAGTCAGGGATTCCCTCAAGAGATAGGAAGAGGGTGAAAATGGAGAATGAGGGTCCCTTGAAGAGTAGAAAATTCGGCCTGTGTAGGAGCAATGCCTGGAAAATCAGGACAGGCTATAAGGAGCCCTCTGGAAGCTGGACCCAAAGCTCAGGGACCCTCAGCCCTACCAAAGGGTCTTGGGCTCCAAGCTTAACATAGAAGCAGAAGGTCCACAGATCAGTGCTTCTCAGCAGTGGGTCTCCTACAAATAAGTATTCAACTCAACAAATACTAAATGAACTCTAGGGATGAGGAAGCTCAGTATTGACTGAAATTATTTTTTTTTACCAACCTCGAAGTTTGAGAGTTCAGAGTAAAGTTGAGTTAAAATAAGGAAGATAAAAAGTGGTATTTCTTTCACACTTGCGTCTGAGGGCTTAGATGCATACCTCCTCCATATGAAATGAGTGGAAACTACCCCGTACAGACTCCAAAGAGCATTTTGCATTGAGAAAAAGCACTTGCATGGAAAGAACGTTATCTCCTCTGCTTTCCCTGCTGGCTGCTTAATAATTCCCCGAGCCCCACTCCACTGTGACAAGCAAGGCTAGGTTTGACTACACATTCCCTTTTTTTGACCTTGGGGTCCAATTGCTCATGAATTCCTGACGTTAGTATTTCTGTCAGGCAGGGCTATTTTAAAGACGACTGAGTCTTAACAAAACTGAATTAACTATTCAACCACGAGGAGTAAAGATATGATTGAAACGTGGGATGATGCTATTATCGTCACATGTTATAACCCAGGTGTATCAAGCCAGGATGTTTAAATTTACCTGGAAGACAACTGTTCCCACTACCAGGGGCAGCACAGAACTATTCAAGTACAGAACTGGGAAAAAATATGAGAATCATCATGGAAGCTGGAGCCATTAGCCCAGATGTGTAGAAGGCTTGCAGTGATGATAATTACACATCATTAGTGTATTTGCAGAATGAGATCCCTTCTTTCAGCAGGAAAGGAAAATCTACCCAGTGTAGGTGAATACACAGCATTATGGTGGCAATTCATCACCATCCGGGCTCTGGGAAAAGTGCCTCCTTCCCCAGAAACGTTTTCTGCAGGCATGAGAGTACTGGAACATTCAGTGAAGGGTAATTGGCTAACAGAGAAAATTGCTGTTGTCTGGATACCAGAGAGGGCTGCGTAAGCAGAGTGTCAAAGCTGGGTAGCAGGAGACGATGTCTCGATTAAAAATGACGAGTGTCAGCAGGTGTATGTGTACATCATTTGCAAATCCTCTCTCACGTGAAGCCTTTGTGCTGAGTGGGAGAAATGAAGGGACTTGGAGGCACAAGGCAGCATTTCTCTGGCATTTTTGGCTGGATGTATTTGTGCACATGATCTAAGCAGCCCCAGTCTTTGGAGAGAAAGCATGTGGAGTATTGACACTGCAGAATCACCCATGTAGGGGTTCAACTCATCAAACAGAGCTAGTTGGTGAAAAGTTGAGGGCTTTGAAGGCTGTGGAACTGTGTTGACAAAGTGGAGGTTAAGTTTGGGTGCTCCGGGCAGGCAAGATTCAAATCCCAGATCCCTCATTTATTGGCTAAGTGACCTTGAGGAAATGATTTCACTTCCCTAAACCTCCATTTCTTCATCTATAAAGTGATGACCTGTCTCAAAAGATTATCATGAGGATTCAGTGAGATATTCATGTCAAAGTACATGGCACTGTGCCTGACATACGGTACATGTTCACAAATGTTAGCTGTTATGAGGAGAATGTTGGGGTGTGTGACACCGTGAGAAACATATATTTGGTCTCTGCGCCCGGTTCCTGACACAGAGCTCCTAAATCCCTTGGAATTTCCTGGGTGACAGAAACATCCTTTGCTCTAACAAGGAAACTCTTGATGGGATCCTGGATACCTTCAGGATGGGGGCGGGTCACCAGAAAGACCAAGCTTTCGGCCCCATGCCCCATTCTCCAAAGACGATGAGTTAATGATGGGTCATGCTCAGGTGAGGAAGCTTCCGTGAAAATCCTTAAACAATGGGGTTTGAAGAGCTTCCAGGTTAGTGAACACAGCCACATGTCAGGAGCGTGGCACACCCCAACTCCACAGGGACAAGCTCCTATGCTCGGGACCTTTCTAGATGCCACCCTGTGTACATTTTCATCTGGTTATTCATTTGTATCCTTTATAATATTCTTTATAATAAACAAGTGAACATAAGTAAAGTGGATCTCTGAGTTCTGTCAGCCATTATATAGAGGAGTGAGGTGTGAGAACCTCCAATTAATAGCCAGTTGGTCAGAAGGACAGATGACAATCTGGGACTTGCAACTGGCATCTAAATTGGGGGACGAGGTGGGCAGTCTTGTGGGACTGAGGCTTCAATCTGTGGGATCCACCCTAACTCTGGATAACTAGTATCAGAAATGAATTGTAGGACACCTAGTTGGTGTCTGGAGAATTGGAGAATTGGAGAATTGGTTGGTGTGGGGAAAATCCTGACACACTGATGTCGGAAGTGTTCTGTGAGTAGAGAAATCATTTTTCTTAAGGGTGCCTTCCAGGCAGCTTGTGGCTCAATCAATATGAAAAGCACCAAGACAAAAGGAAAGGTATGCAGCTCTCTTTACAATAGCCAGGAGATGGAAACAACCTAAGTGTCCATCATCGGATGAATGGATAAAGAAGATGTGGCACATATATACAATGGAATATTACTCAGCCATAAAAAGAAACGAAATTGAGCTATTTGTAATGAGGTGGATAGACCTAGAGTCTGTCAAACAGAGTGAAGTAAGTCAGAAAGAGAAAGACAAATACCGTATGCTAACACATATATATGGAATTTAAGAAAAAAAAATGTCATGAAGAACCTAGGGGTAAGACAGGAATAAAGACACAGACCTACTAGAGAATGGACTTGAGGATATGGGGAGGGGGAAGGGTGAGCTGTGACAAAGTGAGAGAGTGGCATGGACATATATACACTACCAAACGTAAGGTAGATAGCTAGTGGGAAGCAGCCACATAGCACAGGGAGATCAGCTTGGTGCTTTGTGACCACCTAGAGGGGTGGGATAGGGAGGGTGGGAGGGAGGGAGACGCAAGAGGGTAGAGATATGGGATCATATGTATATGTATAACTGATTCACTTTGTTATAAAGCAGAAACTAGCACACCACTGTAAAGCAATTATACTCCAATAAAGATGTAAAAAAAAAAAACAAAGGAAAGGTATGTGTATAGGAAAGCAAATATAAATGTATTCAGAGCTCCCTTAAGCCTCATCAGCTTCAGGGACAAATGAGGTCATGAATAGTAATAACTCATATTTCCCTGGCTCTTGACTTCAAAAATAAAATCCAGGATCTCTGGACCCACCTTAACATTTCACATGGTCCCTTGTGAAAACAGCTCTTTTGTGAAAACCTTCTGATGGAAGGCTCAGAAACAAGTTAAAGGGACCAGATAAGGGGCAGACATTAAAATAGAAGCTAAGGTTTATTGAACACTTAACTCTGTGCAGGGCAGCAAGCTAAGCCCCAAGTATGCACTGCTACTCCGAACCCTCAGAATGACCACAGGAGGTTGGTAGTAATTGTCCTCACTTTGTAGATATGCAAACAAAGCCCAGAAGTTTAAGCAACTGGCCCAATATCACAGAAATAGGAAGAGGGACCAAGAATGTCTGTCCCCAAAGCCAGCAGTCTTTATGAATATGTTGCTCTCCCGAGGTACCCTGTGTATAAACCACCTTCTCTACTGCCCCTTTCAACTCTATTGCCACCATAAAAATTAGCTCGTTCAAATAGATACTTGACAGGCCCATAAGACATCCTCAGGTGCTTTGAATCCAGGTGAAAGCCAAAATTAGGCTCAAAATGAACCAACACATCCTCTTGACATAAACCAGGGCATTCCTAAACAATGGAGAAATTGCAAATGAGCTGAGAGCCCAATGGCTTGCCCCAATCAAAGATGTCATTAAAAAAATAAAAGTTAATTGGCTTAGAGCAGTCTACTGGGTAGAAAGGCCATTAATATAAGATAAATAATGGTAGTGAGGTGGGTGAAAGCAAGCTTATAAATTCTCACTTGCTTATTAAGGGAGGTATCTTTTGGACTCACAGTTATAATGTATATGACTGCATATAGATGAATTATAAATGTACGTTTTCCTTAAATACCAAACGTGGGCTGCTTTTCCTCCCTTATGCAAAATAAAGAACTAAAGTCAACAAGGAATGAATTAAGATTCTGTTTACCTTCCTATTACCAAAGAGAATCCTTCACAGCTGGAAGAGAACTTTGAGATCAGCTGTCTGTTCCAACTCCCTCCTTTTGCATATGAGAAAACTTGCCCTTTACGCCACACCAGGATTTCAGATGATTTGAAATTCAAACACACTAGTGCAGCCAAACACATTTTAATTGACTCCTTACCACTGACAGCTCTAATCAAGGTCTGAGTCTTCTGTTCAAAGCCAACAACCGATTAGCCTTAATGATAAATGGACAGAGAATCCTAATTCATATTGATTCCAGCTTCAGGCCTTTGCTGTTATTTCAGTCCTGAACTTACATAGTTATTATCCAGATTACAAAGCAGTATTGATTGTTTTCCATCTTCAGCTGGAGCACTGATTGGCCTATCTTTTGAGGAGATTTTTTTTGAAGGTCATTTGAAACTACCAGGATTGTACATGCTGACTCTAGATAAACAGAATGCATTTAATCTAGGATGATGAACAAAGCCATAGATGAGTTTGGGGGAATCCTAGAGCAGAGAAGCCGCTGCCTCATTCCCCAGGAGTCTGTAAGAATTATACAGAAGATCCTTGTCCAACATGGCACCCAAGCCATAGAGTAGGAGAGGCTGAGGGGACTGTCTGGGTGGATAGAAGTGAGGGCAGACCTGTAAATCCTTATCGTACGAGTGTGGTGTGGGGAAAGCAGTTGAGAGCTCTCAGTCTCCTGAGAAAGGCTCAGAAGTGGCTGTGAGAACCAGGAGACCAACACATGTCCTCACGGTTGGGGGTTGGGGATGTGGGTACTTTGACTTGAAAACCAAAGGTTACTGTAGAAACATGGTCAGCAGCAATACAAGCAACAGGCATACACAACTATACACGGTGGCGACAGCAGAGAATGACACTCCTCCCCATGGTCTGGCATGCCCCAAAGCTAAGTCTCCACTTCACACCAGCACCTTCAAGCATCCCTGGTGAGAAGGACAGAAAGCAATCGGAGACAGAAACTTGGATCAACTGAGTAGTATCCAAAAGAGACTGACTTATAAGCCACAAGTGATTTCATTTCCTCTAATTCAATTTTCCAGGGTATAGTGGAAGTGAGTGCTTGAGAGTGAAATTAAATTCAGTTAGAGAAAAATAAAGTTCCATTTTCACCCATCTGAGTTTTGTGACTGGGAAAATACCTGCTGCATAAAATAAGCTCCTAATACAGTGTCAGGCTTAATAATTCTTGGCTTCTGTAACTACTGTTACTATTAATGTTACTGTTGTTGTTGTTATCAGTATTATTTTAATTTTTTTTTTTTTTTTGCGGTACACGGGCCTCTCACTGCTGTGGCCTCTCCCGTTGCGGAGCACAGGCTCTGGACGCGCAGGCTCAGCGGCAACGGCTCACGGGCCCAGTCGCTCCGCGGCATGTGGGATCTTCCCGGACCGGGGCACGAACCCATGTTCCCTGCATCGGCAGGCGGACTCTCAACCACTGTGCCACCAGGGAAGCCCAAAATGCACACATCTTAAGTGTACAGCTCAGTGGATTTATGCATGGGTATATGCCTTATGTAACCACCATCCAGATGTGGTTATAGAACATTTTCATCAACTCAGTAAAATCCCTCATGACCTTTTTCCAGCCAGTGCCCCTACCTTGCGTGTAACCACTGTCTGAACTTAATCACTACAGATTAGCTTTGCCTGTTTTTGCTATTTATAAATTGGGTGATACAGTAGACACTCTTTTGTATCCAGCTTCTTTTGCTCAACATAATGTTTTTGAAAATCATCCATGTTATTATGTTTTTCCATATTCATGCTTTTTAATTGATGATATTACATTATATGAACATACCCCAATTATCTATTTTCCTATCAAAGACCTTGCATTTTTCCAGTTTGGGACTATTATGAATTAAGCCTCTATGAACATTCTTATACAAATTATTTTGTGGACATATGTACCTATTTATCTTGGGTATAATTTTAGAATTTAAACTGCAGGGTCATAGGTTAGGGGTGTATTTAATTTTATTAGAAATAGATGCAAATTGTTTTCCAGAGTAACTCCCACCAGCAATGTGTGGGAGTTCTGGTTGGTCCCCAGCCTTGCCAATATTTCTGTCATTCTTTTATATTCTATCCCAGCCTACAGGTAAACAGGGCATTGCTCATTTCTCCATCAGAGTTTTCTACTACATTACAGTGACTGCTCCTACTGGTGACATATACCCCAAATTTTACAGGAATGATTTGTCATTTCTACTTGGGATTTCTCCCAACTGTCACCTCTCGTTCCTTATACACCATCTCAAGCCTTACCTACTTTAGAACTGCTTGGAGAAGTGGAAAGGAATACAAATCAAGTAGCTATCTCCATTGAAATTCAAAGTAAAATGCATAGTTGAGAAGTAGGTTCAAGAAGGGATTAATTTGGGGACAGTCTGGTGTAATGGAAAATTCTAGGATTCTGGACTCAGATGGTCCTGTCCTTTACTGACTGTGTGGCCTTAGACAAATCATTTAATATAATTGACTTTCATATTCATTGACTCTGTATAATGCAGAGATGCCCCTCAGAGATTCGGCTCCAATGGACCACAGACTCAGCCACAGATTTCCACTCTATACTCTTGACTCATTCATTACATTCACGAGCAGTCGTCACTGAGGCTTCCATCCCTTGCACAACCTCCATTCCCAGTCTCGCGGTCAAGCCATCCCAGCAGCGGATCACTTCCTCTCTGTTCTAACTCCACAACCGTTCCCCTCTGTGCTGAGTGAGGGCGCCCAAACCTCCAGGACCCAAAAGCTCTGCTTGCCCTCTTAAGAGGCAGATACAATTATTATCATCCTCTCTTAAATTTTTATTATTTTGTATGTTTTGAGGCATAGCTTACATACGATAAAATGCACACATCTTCTCCTGAAGAGACAGGAGAGGGGGAAAGTTAAAAGAGTGTCTACTATGCCTATTCACCACCATTTACCTTCTGAATGATAATAACATTTTTTTCATTTTTTTTTCTGTTACAAACAGAGCTGCAATAAATGTTGTGCTATCTCTTGGAGCGTATATAGGAGAATTTCCCTAAAGCATGTACCTATAGGTGGAATTTCGAAGTGATAACATATGCACATGTCCAATTTGTAATGTTATTTCCAAATTGTTTTCTCACGTGGTTGCACCAATAATACACCTTCTCTCGCAGTATGTCCACTAGTTTACTGCCAACGCTTTATTTTAACGGACTTTAAACATTTTTTTCCCAAAATTATAGGTGAAATAATAAAATGTACTCACCTTAAGTGTACAGTTAAATAAATCTTGACAAGTGTATACCCCCATGTAAACATTTGACATGTCATCATCAAGACATAGAACATTTCTATTACACAAAATAATCCCTTCAGTGTATTGTAAAAGAGGCTTAAGCCAATAGATTTGAAAATTTAGATGAAATGGGAACTTTCCTTTAGCAAAACTGGCACAAGAAACATCAGAAAATCTGAATACTCCTATAGCTAATAAATAAATTGCACCTGCAATTATAATCCATCCCTCCTGCCCACGTACACAACACACACACACATACACACACACACACCAACTTCTGGCCCAAATAACTTTACCAGTGAATTCTTCTAAGTATTAAGGATAGAAAAAACACCAATCTAATAAAATTCTCAATTAACGCTTCAATTTAATACAATCTCATTCAAAATTCCAGCAGGGTTTTTTGTTGTGGACAAAGGTTCCAAAATGTGTATGGAAATGCAAAGGGGTGATAAAGATCGTCTTGAATAAGAACTAAGTTGGAGGTAGGCTGGTGGGGTGTGTTCGTAATGTCCTATACCTTGATCAGGTCTCGGAGGAGTAATCACTTTGTAAAAATTCAATGAGCTCTTCACTTGAGATTTATCCACATTGTTTGTATGTTACGGTTTATGTTAATAAAAATGTTTACAAAACAAAGCAGCCACCATAATAAAAACTCTCTACTTGCCAGGAGCAAAGTTTTCCTGGCAAGTCCCTGTTATTTACACCTGGCACTTTGATGGGATCTATTGCTGTATCTAAAAATATTAGAGCAGGAATCAGCCAGACTCACTTTCACATTTGGCTCTGCTGCTTGGATTGATATAATGACTTTGGAAAATGGTCTAGCAGTGAACATATGTACAGCCTATGACATGGCAATTAAACTACTAGGCATATATTCAACATCAGCGAGATACAGGCCAACAATCAAAACCACGAAGCAACTCAAGTGCTAAGGACTGACCGTCACTGGGCAAGTTGCTTTACCTCTTTGAGTTTTAATTTCCACATCTGTAAAATGGACATAACAACACCTACAGCTACTTCACAGAATTGTGTCCAGGCAAGGGAAGTACTTAAGACTACTAGCATCTGGCATATAGCAGATGTTCAATAAACAGTGGCTGACATTTTTATTAGACTTTTAAATAAAGATGCCATTATTCATACCCTAATAAGGTATAAAACGCCTCTCCTGCCACTCCTATAGCACTAGACTTCCTCCTGACATCAATATTCGTATTATGTTTTGCAAGTGAGGCAACTAGGCTGGGAAATATTACTTCATTTGAGAAATCTTGACTCGCTCTGCACAAAGGTGGCTGGTAGACTAACAGGGAAGGAGGACTTTTGCAAAACGTCACAGCCCTCCCTGGGGTGAGAGCACCCTCTCCCATCCCTGTGTCTGAGGTCAAGTTACCCCTGTCAGTTCATTGAGGATTTCAAGTCCCATCCTGTCCTCTTATCCTCCCCCAGAATCGCCAGCCCTCAATGAACTGCCTCTGCTGAGTTCACTCCATCTGGAATCCTCTGGGAAAACAGACACGGATTGTGTACACTGCAGAATTAGCCTTTATATTTCATTGTGTGTCTGTTGAGGCGGCGGTGAACCAGATGTGGTTTTCGGCAGACATGACTTCAAAAGCCGTAAACACAGTTATCAGTAAACTGCAGAACAGGAGGCAGCCGGCAACAGTCGAGGTCACTGACAGGTGACATGGCAAATAAAGGGAGATTAAAAGCCATTCTTTGTCTGACATGAGCCCATTTGATACTTACCAATGGCCGGATACGGAACATTGCCTGCTCTTGATGGAAAGGCATTGAACATAGTGTAATTTCTTGGAAAGTGAGTCCCTGTCATTTTTCTCCAGAAAAAAAAAAAAAAGGAAAAGAAATAGAACAAAATACAGGTAGCTCTCTGCTGATGGTATAGATGTTTTCACTTATTTAACACTAACCTTATTAAGAGTTTGCCATCAACCAGATTTTCTGCTAAGCATTCTCTTTTTCAATCCTCAGCCATATTTATCCTCATTTTAATAATTATTTTCCCTTTCCATTCAGGGAAACTGAGACTCAGAAGGTTTATGGTCACCTTCCCAAGCTAGGCAGTGACCAGCCAAGCCTGGGACCCAGAGATTATGTTATAACGCTTACACATGATGACAGGGATTTACTCTGGGTGAAGGAGGGAGTATATTAGGATGACATCCAGATGGCATGGCCTTCTGGCAGTATAGCAATTGGCATGCAGAGTGAATCCTACCTATTTTTTGGACACAATCCTCTCTGCAGCTGAGAAACGTGCACTCTAAAGGATTGCTAGGCATGGTCATTGGCAGCCCTTAATTCTGCCTCTCTGTGGCATAAGTAGGATTTTCATAAATCAAGCTTTCTTCCACCCCAAATAACGTTTTACATGTGCCAAGGAAACACACTCTTTGAAAAATGCCCAATCATGAGAAATCCTTTTGCCTTTCACCCGCCAATCTATCTAATATTAAATGTAGATGTTAAAAACCAGTTTGAACATCAGGTTTAAACCACTGGGTGCATCCCTAAGAACAAACCAAATTAAGATGGTGTGATTCTCCAAATATCTGGTGTCAACTTTACGAACTAGGGACGCTACTAGAGGTGGAACAGCAGGATGATTTCAAGCCTTTGACTAATCTCTCTGAGGTTCAGAAGCACGTAGTCCTAGGACACAGGAAACAGTGTAATGGATGGCTGGACACACAGGCTCTGGAGGCAGGTAAACCAGGTCGCAATCCTGGTTCTCTGTCATTTCTAACTGTGTGCCTTCCAGTCAATTTTACAACCTCTCTGAGCCTCAGTCTCTATATGTAAGCCATGGAAGCACTAACTTTACCTCCCTAATAAGATCGCTCTTAGAACTGAATGAAATGCCATATGTAATTGTTCAGCACAGTACGTGGCTCTTGGTAAATGCTTAGGAAACGTAATTATTTTGAAATCTTGTTTGGGCGTGCCCATCAACACACATACACACACACATATAGATTTCTGCATTTTTATCCTACTCTCCCCACTCTCAACTACTTTTTTTCAAATAGAGGTCTATTTGCTGAAATAAATTGAAATGGGTAAAGAATACGACGCAGTTTATACTAGATATATCTGCAATTACTAACTCTGAATTAAACATATCCCTTCATGAATAATGAAGCAGAAATAGGCCAAAGGAAAAAATGAGATAAGATCTTAAATCCATGTATTTTTAATTGCTTCATTATCTAAAATTTGCTATGAATAGCGGTGGATACAGTTTGCTGTTTAAAGCACAAAAAGAAATAGGAATTTTCAGCCAAATCACAAAAGGCTATCAAAAATTAATTTTATGTGCTGTGATCACTGAAAATGTAAGTGATTTTGAGGCAGAGTGACATTAAAAAATGCCATTTATATGCTAATAATAAATGAGTCATATTTTTTCATTTTGATGAAAAATAAATTTTATTTTCATTTTAATGAACTGTAGTGAATTATAAGCTTTTTCTTTTTATCTTTAGGTGAAAGTTTGGGACAGATAGCAGAAGGTTGGCTAATGATAGGCAAGAGGTCTCAGAGGAAGTGAAAATGGGGCAGGTTCTGTTGTCTGCTACTGGCCTCCTAAACTGGATGGAAACTTTGGAGTTGAGGTGGTTTCTTCTAGGTTTCTAGAAATTTCCAAAAGTTAGATTTACCTCAGAGGCGGTGGCTAACTACCCATTAGTGCCATATCAGAAAGAGATATCTATGAACTTTACTGAATTAGTGATCCTTTTTTTCTTACATGGAACAACATTCATATTCTAGAATTTGAAAGAAGAATGCAGTCAGTTAAGTGACTCTTGGCATGCACATTGCCCTCTGAAGGATATTTTCCAATAATGTTTATTCTTTATCAAAATGTCTATGTCAGACATTTTGCTAAGTACTATTATATTCATTCTCTTATCTAATCTTCCTGACAGCCCTAAGAAGGTGGTATTATTATAATCCTCATTTTACAGATGAGAAACTTGTAACACAGAGAGGGTAAGCAATTCCCCCAAGATCTGACACATTGTAAGTTGTGGAGTTTAGATATGAACTCATATCTGTCTGTGAGTTAAGTGCCACACATTTACTTATGAACAATGTCGACTGCTTTTTTTTTTTTTTTTTTTAATTAATTTATTTATTTATTTTTGGCTGCGTTGGGTGTCCGTTGCTGCGCGCGGGCTTTTCTCTAGTTGCGGCGAGCAGGGGCTACTTTTCGTTGAGGTGTGCGGACTTCTCATTGCAGTGGCTTCTCATGTTGCGGAACACGGGCTCTAGGCACGCAGGCTTCAGTAGTTGTGGCTCGCAGGCTCTAGAGCACAGGCTCAGTAGCTGTGGCGCACGGACTTAGTTGCTCCGTGGCATGTGGGATCTTCCCAGACCAGGGCTCGAACCCATGTCCCCTGCATTGACAGGCGGGTTCTTAACCACTGCGCCACCAGGGAAGCCCTCGACTGCTTTTTAAAAAGAGAAAACAGAGGGCTTCCCTGATGGTGTGGTGGTTAAGAACCTGCCTGCCAATTCAGGGGACACGGGTTCAAGCCCTGGTCTGGGAAGATCCCACATGCCACAGAGCAACTAAGCCCGTGCGCCACAACTACCGAGCCTGCGCTGTAGAGTCTGCGCGCCACAACCACTGAAGCCTGCGCACCTAGAGCCCGTGCTCCACAACAAGAGAAGCCACCACAATGAGAAGCCCGTGCACCGCAACGAAGAGTAGCCCCTGCTCGCCGCAACTAGAGAAAGCCCACGCATAACAACAAAGACCCAATGCAACCAAAAATAAATAATAAATTAATTAATTTAAATAAATTTTTAAAAAAAGAGAGAAAATAGATTTGAATGTTTAACCCAAACAAATGAATTGTGAATGGTGAAATTTCAGGCAACAGTGAGAGAAATGCTCGTGGGGAAACCAGGAAGAAAAACATCAGGGTACCCTAAGATGTCTCTGTCCATTCTGCCTTCAGGATGCAGGTGTCTGCTGAACACCTGGCCTGTGTCCTGGCTAGGTTTAAAGCCCAGTTAGTTACTTTATCAGTTCTGAAAAGGTGGGGTGCTCAAGACTTCCACACATGTGTGCCAGGGCTTTGGTGAAAAATACCCAGAGTTCTGCTGGGCTGAGAGGCCATTCGTTTTTACTGAAGGTCTGATGTCTGACTTCTTTGAAGTGAGGAGTCACGTCTCCAAATTCATTCCTGTGCTCCTCTCATTCCTCACTCTTAGATCTTGGGTTGCATTTGCCAGGCTTGGTGCTTGATGTTAATTCTCTTTAACCAGGGTCTCTTTAAATGGGACCCTGTGAGTTATGGAGCAGTAATTCACCCCTTCAGATCTAGTGGACACAAGGCCACAGGCCAGCTCCTATTAAACAGAGAGGTCTGAATTATTATCCTATAATTCACCTCTTGGAAGTGTCTTAATTCAATTACACTGTGTCCCTGAATGACTATTAAAAGAAATAGAAAAAGAGTTCTGCATCTCTCTTGTTACAATCCAAAGTAATTTTCAGTGCCAAAGAGTTCTTCCTTTAAAGTCATTAGAAAGAAAATTAAGCAGAAAGATGAAAGAAAAAGGCCCCTTATCACTGGCAATGCTGCGCAGTAGACAATCAATCATATTTAAACCAATGGAAACATGGCAGAGATCACAGCAATCAAGTATCTTCTTTGTGGCCAAATCCTTTTGATTTATATCTTCTTTCCCCTCCCATCTTTTGATTGTTCTACTAATAAGTTTGAGTCAAAACTACTGCTAAATTCTCTTACCATCTGCCCTATGATGACACGAGACAGTACAATAAATACAGATGGCTAAAGCTTGGGGACATGCCTAGTTCCAGCAGAAGGAAATATAATCTGAGTTTCACAAAAACAAAAGAATTTGAGGTGCCCTTGTGTCTTAGTTTGGGTGCTCCCAGAAGCAGATCCTGAGACAAGGAGCCATACATGCATAGCTGATTTGAGAGATGAAAGTAGTGATACTGGGAAGGGAAAGAAGCCAATATAGGGTACCAAGCAAGTTACTCCTGTGGGCAACCAGGGCCCAATCCTACTGGAGAACCCTAGGTGACAATGTAGAACAGGCACCTAAGAGTGGTGAAGGAACTGGGGTATTTATACACCAACTCCCTCCAGTCAAGGGTGGAGAACTGTTCAGGAAAATGATGAATTGGTCAACTTTGTCTCTGCTGTCATCTTGCATTTCAGGAATCTAGAATTCTCATTTGATCATCCAATCGACTTTGTTCCATTCTACCTGCATAGATATGGTCAAAAACTATCAAAAATACCATTCTGAAGTTCTGAAACACTCATCCTCAATTCCAAACCACGTCTATGGTCAATAGTAGGCAATGGATAAAAAGCTCACATAGACCCAGGCTCAAATACTGTCAGGTGGAAAGTCACTATTATCGTGTGATCATGAGCGGTTACTTCTCTGAGACTTGGGCTTGTCATCTGCAAAACTGAGGGAATATTTCCCAGGGTGCTGTAAAAAACAAATGAGGTCGCCCTGATAAGATGCCCAGCACGCACGTGACCATTATGATGGTGATGAGGTTGGTGAGGCTTTGTTTTAGGGGTAGGAAAACCATTTCTTCTTCCAAGTCTGGAATCTACCACCCCTTCCTTCTTAACCTGGCCCATGTTTAACTTTCTGGATGGATTTACTCTTATATGCAGAAAGCAAACAGCTCCTAAGTATCTAAATAGCGATCACTCTCTGGTCATTCACAAGCCACATCGAGGCAACATGAATGGTTGCAGAGAAATCCGACAGGGTCTATTAAAACAAATAAGTTTATTTAAAAATTCAGATTTCTAGTTCTATTGAAATGTCAAAAGATCTTGCCACGTTGGACCCAACTACCACTCTGCAGCATTGGTCAGACATGAGGGACAGATGTCCCTTCTAGCTGGGCGAGCCCCTCCAGTTCTACCAGTCTGTCTTTTTATGACCTGCTTCCTGCCTTCCCATACCTGCCTGGGCATCTTTCAGTTTGCAACTACTAGTTCATCTACCCAAAAACGGTTGCTTTAGACATACTCTGGCATAACAACAAAGGTCTATCCAAAATTACTTATCTTTCCTCTCATTTTAATGAGGTAAAGGCTATTGAAACATGATTCATATAATCAGCTATGAATACAGTTTGCAAAAGAGTGGATTCCGCTGCTGCCGCCGCTGCTGCTTAAAAAGTATCAGTGGAACTATTTAGGCTTAGGACCGGAAACTGTGCTCTACCATCAAGAATTAGAGAACCAGGGGCTTCCCTGGTGGCGCAGTGGTTGAGAGTCCGCCTGCCGATGCAGGGGACACGGGTTCGTGCCCCGGTCTGGGAAGATCCCACATGCCGCGGAGCGGCTGGGCCCGTGAGCCATGGCCGCTGAGCCTGCGCGTCCGGAGCCTGTGCTCCGCAACGGGAGGGGCCACAACAGTGAGAGGCCCGCGTACCGCAAAAAAAAAAAAAAAAAAGAATTAGAGAACCAGGCTGGTCAGTCATTGGACTAAAGGGCTGAGTAGGCACAAACATACCAAGCTGAAGTGTGCGGCCCAAGGAGGTGAGATAAGGAAGGCACCCGAGTTTAGTCTAATAGCCTTGTAATTGGCTGATCTCCATCTGCCTCTTGTGAACAGGCATCTTTTGTACCTGGGTGGTTACAGACGTGGAAATGAGGGGCTGTGGGTGGTGATTACTTAATGAGGGGTGTTAGGCATGTGGTGGAAAATCGCTTCTGCTGAAGCATAAAGGAAATGGGTGGGCATTTGGGGAGGCCTGGAGGGAAGAGGGCCGTCCTCGAGCTTCTGGCCCAACTGCTCCTTTTGAGAAATTTGCTGACCACGTCAACAGACTCCATGTGTGGGCACGTTCCCTTTAGTGCAGGGTTTTCCACCCTGGGCATCATTGACATTTGGGGCGTGATGATGCTCTGTTGTTGGGGACTATCCCATGCACTGCAGGATTTTAGCAGCATCCTTGGCTTCTATCTACTAGACGCCCATAGTACCCCTCTCCCCAGATGTGAAACCACAAACGTCTCGAGACATTGCCAACATCCGCTGGGAGGCAACATCACTTCCAGTAGTGAACCACTGGTTTTAGCTGTGCCGTACTTAATTATTTTTTCAAATTACTGAACTATCCTTAAAATCAAGGAATATTACTTTAAATCCTGATTTCTGGTCTCTCTGTGAAAAGTTCAGATGAGTTGGCGACACGGGGTTCTACCCATCCTCTTTCTGTCCTGGCCTCTGGTACCCCTCTAGCCCCGTCTCCTGTACTCCTGACCCCCACCAACTCCTCCTCTGTACAGCTGGTCCCCACGTTATGAAGCTTCAACTTAGAATTTTTCAGTTCTATGATGGTGTGAAAGTGATGGTACACCTTCACTAGAAACTACTTCGAATTTTGAATTCTGATCTTTTCCCAGGCCAGCGACATATGGTACGATCAATCCTCTCTTATGAAGCTGAGCTATGGATGCAGCTCCCAGTCAGTCCCAAGATCCCAAGGGTGAACAATCCATGCTTAAAACCATTCTGGGGCTTCCCTGGTGGCGCAGTGGTTGAGCCTGCCGATGCAGGGGACACAGGTTCGTGCCCTGGTCCAGGAAGATCCCACATGCCGCGGAGCGGCTGGGCCCGTGAGCCATGGCCGCTGAGCCTGCGCGTCCGGAGCCTGTGCTCCGCGATGGGAGAAGCCACAACAGTGAGAGGCCCGCGTACCACAAAAAAAAGAAACAAACAAACAAAAAACACCATTCTGCACCCAGACAACCATTCTGTTTTTTGCTTTCAGTACAGTATTCAATAAATTACGTGAGACATTCAACACTTTATTATAAAGTAAGCTTTGTGTTAGATTTTGCCCAACTGTAGGTTAATGTAGTAAGTGTTCTTATGTTTCAGGTAGTCTAGGCTCAGCTGTGATGTTCAGTAGGTTAGGTGTATTAAATGCATTTTTGACTTCCAAAATGTAGGGCATGTCAAAGGAGTTGGAAATGAGGGGAGGGGGAACACAACTTGGACTGGGAATCGGCAGAGCTTTCCTGAAGAGGTGACATTTGAGCCCTACAAGGAGCTGACTAAACATAGAAGGGAGAGGGGCATTCCAGACAGAGAATACAGTATGTGCAAAGGCCCTGAGGTGGGGAAGAACAACGAACTAATAGCAAGCCAATGGAGCTGAACTGCAGAGTACAAGCTAAGTGTGAGACGTGATGGAGACTGAAAAGGTAAGCAAAGGGTAGGTCACACGGGACCTGAGACCACGTTAAGCATCCTGAACTTTAACCATGAGAAGTGAGAAGCGACATCGTCTACCCCCAGACTGGACTCTGAGAACCAAAACTACATCGTATCTATTGATATATGAACATGATTTTGTTACTCCTCTGACTTCATTAGTGTGACTCTCTTTTTGGGGGGAGTCTCCTGCTCAGGCAAAGGATCTGACGTTTATTACAAGAACTTGAGAAAAAGACTCATCCCCTCTTCAGTGAAAAACATGGACAGTTTATACTCAAGATTTTTCATCCCTTGCCTCAAAATCCACACCTTTGTGTGTCCACCAACCCTGAACTGCTGCATCGTGAGTGAGCCTTACCTATCTTAAATAAGCGCCCACTTTGAAAGACCCCGTCTTAAATCAAACCTCCAGTTCCCATTCAATTCTGACCCTCCCTTCCCTGCAGAGACACTGCCATCGCTTTGTAAGGTGGATTCTTCCTTACAGCCATAAGCAATAGACTCACTTTGTCTTCTCAACGGGTTGTGTGGGTGATATCATAAGCAGCTTTGGGCAGGAAAGAGTTCTCTGCAGGTGGCCCTTTGTCTTGTCACTAACCTTAAATCGGGAGCCCCCATGCTCTACTCATCTCTGGCCCTAGCACACCTTTCAAATCTTCTGACCTCACAATAACCTTGCCTAATCTGTTGGTTCTTTCCATAGATCAAAGAAGTAGAAATGAAGAATAAGTAATGAACAGAGGACTGGATCTCTTCCCTAGCCTCCCTTTTCAGTAATCTTGCAAACAAACTGTGTGAACAAGATAACACCTAAAGAAAAATCACAAGACGTCTACAAGCCTTTACACGAGCCTGCACACAGTGGGGGACGGCAATGAAGGCGAGGCCTCTGAACCCCCATCCCAATGATTAACTGAGATCACTTTCCTTTTTCCCTTTAAAAACTTTTGTGGCTGAGCAGACTCTTCAGAGATGGCTTTTGGGGAACACTGAGTCCGCCATCTCCCCAGATTGTCGTCATTCTGATTAATAGCAACTTTCTGTTCTACCTTTGTCTCTCTCAAGTATTGATTTTTTTTAAAGGTTTTTTTTTTTATATATAATTAATTTATTTTATTTATTTTTGCTGTGTTGGGTCTTCATTTCTGTGTGAGGGCTTTCTCTAGTTGTGGCAAGTGGGGGCCACTCTTCATCGCAGTGCGCGGGCCTCTCTTGTTGCGGAGCACAGGCTCCAGATGCACAGGCTCAGTAGTTGTGGCTCATGGGCCCAGTTGCTCCACGGCATGTGGGATCCTCCCAGACCAGGGCTCGAACCCGCGTCCCCTGCATTAGCAGGCAGATTCTCAACCACTGCGCCACCAGGGAAGCCCTCAAGTATTGATTTTTGAGCAGCGAGCAGTTGGACTTGATTCAGTAACAATATGAGGAGGAAGTTTCAGACTGGAGCCATGGAGGGAATTTCAACAGGAAAGTGACAAACACACGTGACAAGTCTGGCACTGAGTGAAGTCCAGACAACATCTAGAAATAGAACACTACTTGCAAATAACATCTGTTTTTTCTTGGTCACCTTCAAGCGATCTAGACAACTGCGAACATGCAAAGCCAGTAGGACAAAGGAAACAAAAACCACGCAGGAGGCCTTGGTAAAGAGAAGCAAATCCACACACAATGCCACCACACCCCCTGTCGTGCTTCTCTCCAGCAGAATCCAGGTTCTGAATTCTTTAAATATGTTTTTCCGTTGCTGTCTTAACATTATACTGGAAATTGCGCAGGCTTGGGTTTCGTCTTTAATCAAGTGAAATTGCACCATAATTTTGTTTAGTTATTAAAATGTTCTTTAGCAAATCTTGTCAACAAGAGCCATTTAAAGGGCTTTAATCAGTCTTAGTCAATCTTGAACAAGGTAGAGGCACAATATTTGCCACAAGACAAGTGGGTTGCAAGATGCCCAAGACAGGCAGCCTGAGCATCCTGCCTTTGTTGCTCAGAGAGCTGTTTCCACTCCACTTGCTTTTCCTGCTGTTCAGACTTGCCAGTTTTCACAGCCATCACCACGTCCAACTTAGCTTACACACAACAAAGTCATTTCAGAGGGTCTTAAGGCCTATGTATCTGTACAGGTGGGGACAGGAACGCAGAATCTGTGAATGGATATTGCTCTCCACGTGGCAGGCAGACACTCTCTTTGGATTTAATTTTAAAAAGAAAAATCATCCCTTATGTGTCTTTGTCTCCCAGAAGACACTAGAGTCCATGCAAATCCTATCAGGATTAGAGACCCCTGAGGGGAGGGCATAGCCCAAAATGCACTGCCAGAAGTAGACCTTGAAAGTGTCACCAGATGGAATGTCCAGCTCAACACTTCTCTCCTGAATCTTACAGTTTCAGACAGCCATTCAGGTCTGTATGTGTTAGGATGCTTGTGCCAGCAATAACACAAATCCCCCAGCTCAGACTCATTTAAATGATAAAGAAATTGTTTATCAAATTGTCACCCAGCTGTCCTACCAGAATCTTCAACTGAAGGTGTCTAAATAAAGTTTGATGAGAGTCTGCATTACATGAAATGGTAAAGTGTATGGATTCTGGGGCCAGCCAGTCTGGGTTTGAAATCCTGGCTCTGCCATTCCCTAGTTGTGTGACCTTGGGAAACTCACTTAACCCTGTTTGCCTTGGGTCTGCATCTGTAAAATGGGGATAATGATGATCCTTCCTTCAGAGGCTGTTGGGATGATTATGTGAGGGAATGATTGTAACCTGCTTAGAACGGTGCTCAGTACATAGTAAGCTTCATATGCCTTTGAGTTTTATTTGCCCCCCAAAAGTCACACCCACACTTGATCCTCCTCCTGAGTTTCCCATCTCAGAAAATGGCATTGCTCTCCATCCAGGCACTGAGACCAGACGGCTACATCCTCCAGACTGGAAGATGTGCTTCTTTCTTATAATATTTATGAAAAATCCAAATTTAAATGGTTATTTGGTTATTATTAGTTTAATGTGTGTCTCCCTCTCCCTAAGATCTAAGTTGAGATTTTGTGTGTCTTGTTCATCAGTGACTGGCACACAGTATTGAATGAATGAATGGATGAGTGAATGAATGAATGAATGAAAGAGTTGGAGGTCTCATGAACAGTTAACAACCAGAAACTTTTAAGAAGTTATGAAAATTGAAATCAATGATGAGTCAAGGAGTATTATATTGTGATTTCTAATAAGAAATATATATATTTGGCCTTCATCCCTGTTTCTGGCACAGAGCCATCAAGTTGTCTTTTGTTATGTTAATTCGGTGACTTTTGGAAACTACCAAAGGATAGGGGCTGGTGCCTGTGGAGCCAGGCGAGTGATTGGAGGGCTGGAGCTTTCAGTCCCAACCAATGTGACCTCCAGGGAGCGGAGAGGGGCTGGAGATTGAGTTCAATCACCAATGATTATTGTGTTGCAGGAAGGGGGACCCCTTCCAGGGCCTGCGAGTGGGCTCTTGTCTAACACTCGGAAATGAATTGTCTGAGGAGACACACGTGCTGACAAAGCAAGAGACTTTATTGGGAAGGGGCTCCCGAGCAGAGAGCAGCAGGTAAGGGAACCCAGGAGAACTGCTCTGCCACGTGGCTCGCAGTCTCGGGTTATATGGTGATGGGGTTAGTTTCTGGGTTGTCTCTGGACGGTCACCTTGCTTGGCCCAGGGTTGGTGACTCAGGGCCCTTCCTGGTGCGTGTGCATCACTCAGCCAAGACAGATTCCAGTGAGAAGGATTCTGAGAGATTGGTGGGACATATGGACTGGATTCTCCTCTCTTCTTTACTGAATTCTTCCTGTTGGTGGTAGCTTCTTAGGTCCACATTCCTTACCAGGACCTCCTGTGGTGAGATAACTCAGGCAAGTACTTCCCATTGGTCTGGCCAGGGCGGGCGGTTTTGGTCAGTGGTTCCCCTAACAATTGAGTTAATCAGTAGTGCCTAAGTAATGAAGCCTCCATAAAAAGCCAAAAGGACAGGGTTCAAAGAGCTTCCAGGTTGGTTAACACAGAAGGTAGCACACCTGGGGAGGGCAGGGAACTTCTGTGCCCCTTCCCCATGCCTTGCCCTGTGCATCTCTTCCATCGGCTGTTCCTGAGTTATAACCTTTCCTAATTAATTGGTGATCTAGTAAGTAAAATGTTTCTCTGAGTTCTGTGAGTCACTCTAGGAAATTAAACAAACCTGATGAGGGAGTTGTTGGAACCCACAATTTAGAGCCAGTTGGTCAGAAGCACTGGTGACAACCCAGGCTTGGGACTGGCATCTGAAGTAGGGATTGGGCGGGGGGCAGCCTTGTAGGATCTGCTGTAGGTAGAGTCAGAATTGAGTTGAATTGACACCCAGCTGACGTCTGAGAATTGCTTGTCTATGTGGGGACACACACACACACACACACACACATATTGGAATTAAAGACCAGAACCCTTTTGGGGGTGAGGGGGGATAATTCACTGCTTTGCTTGATGACATAGTTGGGGAAGAGGGGAAAGCGTGTGTGGATGCAGTTTTGTTTAGATTGCTTGACTTTCTTTTTAGGATCACAGGAGAACAATGCCTACAAGTGTCACTCATAGCTGTCTGAGAGGTGGAACTGGGAGAGTCTGGAGGAGAGGGAAAAGAGCACAGTTTGCAAAAGGCTTTGAAGGAGGCATTGCTCTAACATTTCTGAATCTTCTGCTTTCTTAAGCTCAGGGCCATTATTTCCCACTACCTTCTGGTGTCCAACAAAATGTCCTTCAGACTCTTAAACCAAATAAGTCAAAAATTGAATTCATCCATTTTTCCCTCCAAATCTCCTTTTCCTTTGTCTGTGACATTAACATCCACCTAACACAAATCAGGAAAGTCATCCTTGATTCTACCCTTTCTCTCAGCCTCCTCTTGCTCTATTGATATTAGATCAGAAGTGAGGTCAAGAGTTCTTCATAAAATATCTGAGCAGCAGTTATGGAGACTTTAGCCCCAGAGAGGGTCCCACACGTGAGTTCCCTTCTCTGCCAGACACAACACCCTGTGCTCATGGGCGGGGATCTAGTCTGCCGAGACAGTTTGCATTACCATAAAAATGGGCACAGCATTGAAGAGGTCCTGGCCCAATTAAGTTCCTTTGCATTTGCTTATGAAAATGAAGACATTCCAGTTCTAGACTGTATTTCCTTTACCTCCCTCAAGGCAGGCTACAGACAGAAGACATCACCATTGAATTTTCTCTGTTTATCATATCATCCCCAGCATCGCAGAGGGATTCCTGAGTCATGAGAAAGATAATCCACACCCACTTCAGCAGTGCACACACTGTACGGATGGCGAGGGCCAGTTTTTCTGTGCGGAGGACCAAACTCTCCATCCTGCAGAAATCTGTATATTCAGAGACCTCCTAATGTTGTGTCCAGCACGTGACCACGGGCTATAGACCAACCTCTTGATCATGGCCCACAGATTCAAGCCCCTACCTACTTCAGCCTCCCTTTTCTCTCTTTGGCCCTAACACACTCTGTTCTGGCCACACTGACCTTTATTTTTTTCATTTCCCCCAATATCTGTACTAACCACCCCGCTGGTCTGAAACTTTGTACCATCTCTCCTCTACCTACGGTGGTCACCTGGCCAGGGCCACTCTCTGTGCAGACCTCAGCTCTAACATCACTTCATCCTCAGTGCTCACCAATCTTCCCAGTGTTGCCAGAATTCAGCCACTGTATACTGGTGCCAGATCAAATCTCAAAGACAAAGTTTTGGGTGAAGTAGAAAGTAATAGCTTTACTGCTTTGCCAGGCAAAGGTGGCCACAGTGGCTAATGCCCTCAAGGCTGTATGTCTCGCCCTGGAGGGGGTAGTGAGGACTCTTATAGTGCTCAAGGAGCAGGGGGTGATCAGCTTGTGGACACTCTTCTGATTGGTTGGTGGTGAGGTAATCGGGAGTCAGCGTCATTAACCTTCTGGTTCCAGTTGGTCTGGGGTCTACGTGCTTGTGGGCAGGGTACAGTTAACTTCTTCCACCTGGCAGGGGTTCCAGTATCTGCAAAAGAGCTCAAGGATATGGCTCAGAATATTATCTAGAGCCCTTGAGAAGGAACTAAAACGTCCTTTGTTTAATGACTAAACTATTATTAGTTTGTCTTGCTTGACTGTTTTCCTTTCTTTCCACATTTTCTCACTTCTCTCATTAAATTTATTCTTTGACTAAAGTTTTTCTACAGACAGAAGGAAGGCAGAGGACATGGGCTCGGTTACACCAACAAGATCAGCCCCCTCCCCAGCTACACGCTCTCAAAGATTTGTGTACCTCCAGTGCTAGTTCCAATTTATTTGTGTGATTCTTTCACTTATGCCTGTCTCTCTCACTAGACTGTATGCTTCTTAGGGCAGGGATCATGTCAATGTAGTCCCAGAACCTAACACAGCATCTAGCACACAGGAGGCACTCCAGAAGTTTTTGTTTGTTTCATTAATTACTACCTGGCCGTTCACTCAGCACTGGGTACAAATAGATGAATCAAATGCACACAATCTATTCTCATGAAACCCACAGACCAGTCAAGGAGCTGACAGGAACATAGGAAGCTACAAAAGAGTGCCATTAAAATGCACAGGTAAGGGGCTTCCCTGGTGGCGCAGTGGTTGACAGTCCGCCTGCCGATGCAGGGGACACGGGTTCGTGCCCCGGTCCGGGAGGATCCCACGTGCCGCGGAGTGGTTGGGCCCGTGAGCCATGGCCGCTGGGCCTGCGCGTCTGGAGCCTGTGCTCCGCAACGGGAGAGGCCACAGCAGTGAGAGGCCCGCGTACCAATAAAAAAACAAAAAACAAAAAACTCTGTCTACAGCAGCATTCATGCAATCAGTCAGCTAACCCTCCAATCTTGCCTGTTTCTGCCCCCAGATCAGATTCAACCCAGTGGTCTCTCAACACTGTGACCCACTGTTGGGTCCTAGACCCACATGTTGGGGCCTAGAAGCTAGTAGTTCCACATTCAGCCCAGACTCAGCAGCCCGGTTTCTAACTCCTACCCCACCTCCTGGCCCACCCTTGTCCTCTGGTCAAGCTTTTGTTTACCTGGGTCCCCATCTTTTGCCATAATCAGGTGTTAAGAAACTTTGAAGTGAGGAGCTGAGTCTCATTTATCTGTATGTTCTCTCCCATACATACACAAAACTATTCCCATCAAGTTATAATTATTATTTTGCATAATATGGTGAAGTCATAATTCTACTGCTTAGAGCTGAGTGACCTTAGACAAGGTCATCCAAGCTTGCACTGTCTGTCCTTTGTAGACTGGTGATAATGGACCATCTTCTAAGACTGTGGTGAAGGTAAGGTTAGGTGTGTAAAGGGTTCACGGTTAAGAGTACAGTAGATATTAGCTATTATTACTAGGTGCTGGATCAGTGTGTTTATCAAATGGAGTCATTAACAGACCTCCCTTTTATGGGCTCTGCTTGGCAGTAAATGTATTGTGTGTAAATGTTGAGAGTAGGGTGGGGAAGGAGGAAGGGGACGGCAGATGGGAGTCCCCAGGTTTCCCTTCCCCAAGCCTATTAAGAAGAAAAATTGTCAACTTGAGTTTGGGGTTCAGCGTGAGAGCAGTGAGTAGGAAGATAAACGGAGACTTGTCAGTCTTCTCCGAAATCTAGGGCATTAGCTCATTTTCTTTTTAAAATAAAATAGGTCAGCTAAGCGAAATTGTGCGCTCCATCAAAGATGCTCTGTGTGTGTTTCTGAGTGTGAATGTGTGTGAGAGGAAGAAGGGGAAAGAGAGAGACCCAGCTGGGGAGCTCGGAAGGGATGGGTTTCCCTGTGCTGTGTCCTTACACCAAGAACTTCCTCGTGGGATTTCATACTGTTCCTGTCTTCTCTCGTGGGAATGACAATCATCGGGCAGGTGAGTCTTCTGTTACTGCTTGTGTGTGTGTGTGTGTGTGTGTTTTCATTCGGCCATCGTGGCTAATAAATAGAATCAAAGAGATCTGGCTTCAAGCCCTAGCTCTGCCGCTCACTCTGGGTGATCTTGAACAATTTACCTTAATCTCTTTGAGCCTCAAGATCTTCCTATGTAAGATGGAGTTAACATTCCTTCCATTGGTAGGTATTAAGTGACATCAGATATATACAGTGGCATGCACATAGAAGGTGCTGGAAATAAAAAGGCAGCTGCTAGTAACAGTGGCAGTAGTAGCTGTAGGAGGAGGCGGAGGAGGAGTTAACAGTAGCAGGGGTAACAGTAGTGGTAGCATCAGTAGTAGTGGCAGTAACAGTAGTAACAGCAGCAGGAGTAATAGCAGTGGTAACAGGAGTCATGATGGCGGTGGTTGTAGTACTCATAGCAGTAAAGTAGTAATAGTAGTAGTAGTAACAATAGTAGCGGTAGCAGTAGTAACAGCAATAGTGGTATCAATAGTAGTGGTAGTAATAGTAATAGCAGCAGTCGTAAGAGTGTAAAATAGTAATAACTATAGTAATGGTAGTAATGGTGGTGGCGGTCAGAATAGTAAAGTAGTAGTAATAAGAGCAGCAGTAGTAGTAATAGTAGTGGTAGTAGTATAGTGATAGCAGCAGCAACAGTCGTAAGAATAGTAAAATAGTAATAGCAGCAGTAATAAGTCAGTCATGGTGGTAGTGGTCATAGTATTCATAGTAGTAAAGTAGTGGTAGTAGTAACGGTGGTGGTGTTTGTAGTAGTACTAATGGTAATATTTTCTACACTCTTCTAGCTATATTCTCTCGCTCATAAGTTTCTAGCATCTAAGACCATCTTAGGAATCCTTGATAACCTTCTCAACAATTTAGCACATAACAAGGACTCAACAGAATTAAAATGTGTTCCTAAAGTCTCTCATTATAACTTAGCAGCACGTTAAGGAAACAAAGAAATGCTGCTTCATTGTACCTTGGTACCTGGGTTTATCCTAAAAAGAAGCTGGGGCTGGTCACCGAAAAATTTCTTCTGTGGGCCAGTAGCTCATTTGCCAGGCTACGTTAAACACTATATCATCACATCGTCTTATAAATGGTGGCAATGACCTTGGCAAAAATATATGCGTTAGAGCAGATGCAACCCTAGAAAGACAGAAGTGCTGAGTTCCTGAGCTCGAAATCCTCCCTGGCAGGCAGCCGCCAACTCCAGACAAGCGTATCCACTCTTGCAATACAATAAAACACTTTGAAAAACTGCCCACCATTCAACTGTGATCCCAAATCATTTTCTTTTCCCATTGATTCCTTGTTCAAACTTCTGGGGAAACTAATTTGAAAGAAGGTCAGTGCTTTAAAAGGGGCGCTTGTATTTCCTGCATGTCTGGTTTAGGCTGTTTGAAGACAATAAAGAACATCAGAAGGTTTTAAGCTGTTACCTTTCCACCAAAATCACTTTCAGCATGAAAACCACATGTGACCTCAGACCCAAATCTATTTATGTCTGTCTCTCCCATATGGCACTGTGAGAATAAGGCCAGACGGACTGGTTCCAGGGGCACCACTGTTTAAATGGAGATCACAATAGTGATTTCTGGGTGTGCATAACCCTTGCCATCAGCAACCCTGTAGAGATGACTATTCCCTACAGACTCTGGTGGCAGAGTGTGAGCTGATCTGGAAGCTGCAGGAAGACTTGTGTTTAAAGCCAGTGCTTTTCTTCTCCAACTGGAACTCAAGGAGAAGTTGCTGGAAAGAGTGAGGGATGTAGAATACTTTTGTAATATCAAGTTCTGAAGATGTGGCACATATGTACAATGGAATATTACTCAGCCATAAAAAGAAACGAAATTGAGCTATTTGTAATGAGGTGGATAGACCTAGAGTCTGTCAAACAGAGTGAAGTAAGTCAGAAAGAGAACAACAAATACCGTATGCTAACACATATATATGGAATTTAAGAAAAAAAAATGTCATGAAGAACCTAGGGGTAAGACAGGAATAAAGACACAGATCTACTAGAGAATGGACTTGAGGATATGGGGAGGGGGAAGGGTGAGCTGTGACAAAGCGAGAGAGAGGCATGGACATATATACACTACCAAACGTAAGGTAGATAGCTAGTGGGAAGCAGCTGCAAAGCACAGGGAGATCAGCTCGATGCTTTGTGACCGCCTGGAGGGGTGGGATAGGGAGGGTGGGAAGGGGGGAGACGCAAGAGGGAAGAGATATGGGAACATATGTATATGTATAACTGACTCACTTTGTTATAAAGCAGAAACTAACACACCATTGTAATGCAATTATACTCCAATAAAGATGTATAAAAAAATATAAAAAGATCAAGTTCTGAGCCTCTGCTTGGCTCCCAAGAGCTCTGCCTCTCTCTGTCTCGATCAGAAGTAGTTTCAACGAAGGCTTCTGAATTCCCTCTGGGAGCGATCAGCACAGGATAGACCCATGTCCAGCAACGAGCACACACCTGAGTCCAGAGCCGTTCTTCAGATCAGAGCTCACCTCAGCTGGCCGGCTATCGGGAAGTTTCTGCTTCTCTGACAGCCTGAACTCTGAACCGAGGCTCAGGAACTGTGGGGCATCCCTGAGCTGCCTTCTCTGAGCTACACTTCTTGCCTGCTTCACAGCAGTCCCTGCCTGGTTCTTTCATCCTTAGCGATCCATTGGAATCTGACCTCTGTGATTCACTGACTTTTTATGTTTCTTCTGTAACTATTCATCTTCTTCCTTCCAGCCAGACTCTTGGTCCAGGCTCCTTCTGTTCCTCTCCATCCCATTCAGCCTGTATCCTGATGGCTCAGGACCCATAAGCTCATCACTTCTGAACAGCAACAGTGAGTACTAGGAGATGGAAAGTTCTTGAAACGTCTGACCGAAAATTCTATGCCAGGCTCAACCATCGATCAAATGGGAGTCTACAAGAAAGACATTTTTAGATGTGGAAGGACCCAAAATATTTATCTCCCATGCACTCTTTCTTGGGAAGCTACTGGATGGGTGTACTCCACCAAAAGGAGAGGGTAAATAAAGGAAGGGGAAGAAACAGGACCTGAGGAATCCAGCATGGCAAACCAGGGATAGTAAGTCCCAGAACCATACTGAACTACGGGCTTAAAGAGTGAGTCATCCAATGAGAGTGGTCAAGGAGATGTCATCAGGGAAAAAGGACAGAACCGATCGAATGTGTGCAACTGTGTCTGTATATTAGGAAAATCATTGACTGGTATTAACAGAGTAGTGGGGGAATTCAGAACAACAAAAAAAAGAAATACATATAGAGGAAACTAAACATTTCAGCCATAAAAAAAATTTATGTAGTTGTAATAACATAAACATTATTATTGATTTAACCAAGTATTTTGATATCATTAAACTGAAACATAGTAAATTGAGACAATTAAGGGTAGGAAGACAAAGTGGTAAAGTTGACTAAAAAGAGCCAAACCTTCAGCCATCATACCCAGAAGCCAATAGGGAATTTCTAAAACTCATGATTCCAGTAATAGAGGGATAAGCATATTAAATACACATATGTAAGGAAATACCCAAAGAAATAGTTAAAAAAGAATGAACAGTGATTTCTGGGGCGCTAGACTTGATCTATTTCACACTAGGCTTTTTAAGATTTTTTGCTTTTTAACCATGTACATGTATTACTTTAATACAAATGAAAAAAATTAAGATGTAATGTTTGTTGTCAAAACAAGAAAGCATGGGAAAATATGAAGAAGGGAATGCAAAGCACTAACAATCTCACAAGCTTGAGATAACCACTATTCACATTTTTCTGAATTTTCTTATAATCTTATTATGTGCATTTTTAAAGAATTGATGGTTATACAATATTATGGTTTACTTATTTTACATATTTCATCTAATATTATATCATGAGAATGTTCTCAAGTCATTAAAATTGTTTAAAACATCACTTTAACATCTGCATTATAGTCCATTAAGTAGATTTACAATAATTTTCCCAGTCCCTAATTATTAGACATTTAGCTTCTGCCCAGTTTTTCACTTTAATTTTTTAAAAGTGTCACAATGAACATTTTGGTACATAAACCTCTTTCCTCATCTCTGATTATTTCCTTAGAAGTCAAATGACTGGATCAACAATGAGAAAAACAGAAATATTTAATGAGCAAAAAGCAGTGAAATTGTTATATGAACTTTAAAAAATCCTGCATAATTGTTATAGATTTTTTAAACACTACATTTAAAAGATCTTCCTTAAGATATTCACACCCTGAGGCAAGTAACATCTGCCAACTTTTAGGCAAAATGGTTACATTGCAGTTGGAAAGGATGCTTATTTAGACGATGACTTCTGCCCTGAGAGATTACTGAGAAGAGTCAGCATCATTAAATGATTTGCTCTGGAGCTTCCCCACTTCCTTTCTCATAGATTATCCTGAGAGAATATCGCAGACATGTCCAAAATTAGTGGCAGAGCTGGGACCCCACCTTGGATTTCGTCCTAACTCCTGGTCTCATGCACACTGTAGTATCACTTGATTTGAATAGATGTGTAAACACGTAACTCTTTTACTATCTTGATTGGTCATTGACATTTACAGGTGAACTGATAAACTAGACATTTCACAATTAGCCAAAGAGTTTTCAGAGAACTTGAATAATAAGTACACGACTTTCTGAAAGGAAAAATGAGTCACTGATGGAACCAGAATCCATAATTTCATCAAATTCAAGGAAAAGAAAGCACCCAATGCTTATGTGGATTGTAGAATAGAAGGTCAATTCAAATTATTTGAGGCTTAAATGTAAAAGAGAGAAAACAATACGTTTCTTAGGTGCCTTTTGTTTATATTAATGACCTCAGATTCTTACTTCTTTGTACTTATACAAATATTGTATGGTAGGTGATATTATATTTCCCCAAGTTTCCCTTCTCTCTTGAAAGGGATCACTGTCAATGGAGTGTACTTCCCAGCTTCGTTGATGGTGGATTGGTAATATGACTGGCCTTGGCCAATGGAATGTGGGCAAATGTGTACGAGTTTAGAGGCTAGGACTTAGAGGCATCCTGTGTTTCTGATCACCCTTCTTGCACCGCTATCACCATCCATGAAAGGCCATGCCCCAGGTAGTACACCTAGAGTAGACCTAAACTCAGTTTGCATCCTGAAGCACAGCTATCTCAGCCAAGCCACAGACCAAGGAGCCAAAAAATAAACAAAAATACATAAATGTATGTAATAAAATAATATATAATTTAAAAATATTGTTGTAAACCAATGAGATTCTGAGGTTGTTTGTCACACAGCATTGATGCAACACTAACTGAGTAATACATACAGCTTATATTTTTGGATCTTCCCTCATTCTATGTGCCATCCTCAGAAAGAGCTTGTTAATCCTACACAAAGAATAGTAATTTCCCAAATTATAAATCACATTATAATTAACAGGGCATTTTATAACATGTTGTTTTTATTTAATTCTCACAACAGAAAGTGAAGTTGAGAGGTAATATGACTCCTGTAAGGTCACACATTGACTAAGAGATAGGGATGGGGCTTGTACTCAAGTCAAATACACCCCTGACACATAGAGAACTACAGCAAACAATGATACAAATGGTCCAATGAAATCAAGTTGCTAAGATGTTGACAACAAATACCCTCCAAGAGATTATTGCCAGTTGGAACAGAAAACAAGAATGGCATGATGTGGTTAGAGAACTGGATTTTCATTAGCAGCCATTTCTTACATTCCTCTGTATTCAGGGAGCAATCTGACATGGCAATGTTATTTGGAAAGCAAACCTTGCATTTCCTAGGGAAAATCTTCCCTCCTGATGTCCTGGGTACAGCTCGGTGGCCACATAAAATGTCGCAGTAAACAACTCAATATATATTTCAAACGTTAATTGCCTTCCCAGACCTTGGAATTTCTCACTGAGCTCACTCACAAGTTTTATTGAGGGCATAAAATTTACTGTGTTGACATACCCTTTAAAGTGCTGAATTCATCAAGGCCAAACCAAGCCAAGATCACATTATAGAGAGTGAGTCAAAATGTTTTATTGAAAGTTTTGTTCCACCCTTCTCCTTTACATCACAACCCAAATTAAGCCAGTGGGGGGCCAATTGGGGGAGAGTGGAAATGCCAATACTTTTTAAAAGAAATGTCATCATCCTTTTCCAGGCACATTCCTATGGAACACGCATGAAGCCACATTATCTATTCTGAAGTCTGGGCCTCAGCAACCAGAGGAAATCATGAGTCTGTGTTTGAAATGTCTCAGCGCGGCAGCCCAGAGTCAGAGAGGTCCCTTGAGAGTCTCCAATAAAATGACGAGCTTAAAGATTTTTCCTGTGGGACCTTCTGATTTGTTTAAAGAGAAGTTTGTTGTCACCTGATTCCCTAAAGTGATAATTGTTCAAAATTTTGCCTCTAAGAGGCTTTGCTTGCAAATAGCATATTGACATGCCTGGTGAAGAGAGTATCGTAAAACATAAATAACTCTGAAAGATAGAGGAAAGCCTAGCCTTCTGTGAAGGGCTTAGTAGAGTAAACAGAAAGATGAAAAAGGGCATAGGATGCTTCTAGAATATGTACAAATAGCCCAACAAAGTTAGATTGCAAGATGTCGACAACAAATCGCATTCCAGCTCCCAGAGACAGTACTGAGAAGTCACAGGTCAATTTCACTCCCTTACTTAGTTAAACACCAATGCTTGTTAAGAACTCTGAAGCCAGACTGCCTGGGTTCAAATCCTGGCTCCTCCAGTTATATGTGACATCACTCTAGACAACGGTTTCCTGTCTTTGTTTTGCATCTACAAAATGATAACATAATATTTTTTCTCATAGGCTTGTTATAAAGGTAAAAGAAGTTAGCATTCTCAATTCTCAGCATGTTAATTATGATCATGAATTACTGGGAGTAAGGAAAAAAATAAAACATTCGAGTTTATTGTGAAGCTTACATTCTAGTAATGTAAACAATACCCTAAATAGACAATTACAATCCAGCGTGAAAACGCTTGAATGACCATCATAGGGGTTCCTTGGGATGGCTATTAATAAAGATTTGCCTGGATACAGTGGTATCTGCCCCATTCATCAGTAGAGAGAAGCAAACTCACACTGACCCATAGATGATCACACCTATTTGACTCTATTTATTACCTGTCGCTGCATAACAAATTACCTAAAACTTAGTGGCTTAAAACAACAAATATTTATCACCTCATGGTTTCTGTTGCTCAGAAACCTGGATGCAGCTTGGCTGAGTACCTCTGACTCAAGCTGTCTGCCAGGGCTGCGGTTTCACCTGAAGACTCAACTTGTGGGGGGTCAATGTCCAAGGTCACTCAGGTGGATTTTAGCAGATCACAGCCCACAGTCCTTGCCGCGTGGATCTCTACATAGAGCTGCCTCCTGAGATGGAAGCTGGCTTCCTCTGGAGTGAGTGATGAAAGAGGAGAGGAGACACCAAGATAGACGCCACAGTCATTTTATAAACCAAACTTGGAAATGACATCCCATCACTTCTGCCATACCCGATTTGTCAGAAGAAAGTCAGTATGTCCAGCCAACACTCAAGGGGTGGGGACTACACCGGGGCATGAAGACGAAGATGCAGGGATCATTGGGGGCCCTCTTCCAGGCTGTCTACCATACTCTGTTGGATCATTTCAGGCTATTTAGAAGGAATTTAGCAAAAGCACAAGAAGAAAGGAAGTTAGAAATTCTTCTGGCCACTGTCCTTGCCACAAACCACCAAGCTAAAACCAAAAACAGGGAAGGAAGTTAGTCAATCTATTGGTTAAGTGTCCATTCGAATGCCACGTTTTCAAAGAAGCCTCTTCACCAGCATGTTTTTGTGGTCCCTCCCCCCATGCCTTGTTATACCATTAGCTTGTTTGATTTTCATCATTACATGACATATTCTCATCTATTTGCCTATTGATTATGTTTTTCCTAGCCACTATATTGCAACCTCCATGAAGACAGGGACCTTGCCTATCTGGAAACTTCAGTACACAGTAAATATTTGTGAAAGAACTGCCAGGATCTCTATACAAACAAGAGGTACATCTGACCTCAAAGTTCCTGAAATGTGGTTAGAAAGATTGGGAATAGTCAGAAATAAGCGTTTGCCACAGTTTTGTCTTTAGCCGCAGTTTGGCTAGAAGACTGACGAAGCCACTGGAGGTGGAAGCGTCAGAGGACTCTCAGTGGAGAAGGAGAAGCTGAGCAGGGCTTGGATAGTGGTCTGAATTTGGCAGGAAGACCTCTATTTAAGAGAGTAAAAGGGATGGAAGGAGTAGTTGGATAGGTAAAGCAGGGTCAGGATCAGACAGCCTGGAAACCTAAACAGAACTGAAAGCCAATCCCAATCCATCACCAGTGGCCCAGCCAAGTGATACACTGAGGCTGATGTGCCTTTGTGCACTGATCAAATACATGAACGAAGCCATTGACATTGCCGGGCTCTTCCTAGATGTCTTCAAAAATGTCCCCAAGTGAGAAACACATCATCAGTGTCTCTTGAGAATGATTCCCCACGATCTTATTCTCCCAGTATGAGTTAACATTCTTGAGGATAACCTAATTCCCTTTACTCTGATTTTGTGTTCACCAGAAACCCATAGATGAGTGATTTAAGAGCTCAAGCATTTCCACAATGACCCAGCTTAGGCCAAGTGCCCATTTCTGAACCAGCCCCACTGTCCAGGTGATGGAGTTCTCTGATTAGCCAAGCCCGGGTCATGTGGCTGTCCTGTTACCACAGAGTGAGGTTAATCAAGCCACAACAAAGCCACATGATCTAAAAAGAGAGGGAGGATGGTGCCCCAAATGAAAACTGGGGTGTCTTTACTCAAAAAAGTTGAAGGATCCTGGGAAGGGAAAACAACATCCTACACATCCTATCCTGGATTACCCTGAGCACCCTGAAGAACCACACCGGGGTTCTGAGTAAAATTCGCAGGATCACAGCACCTTATGAGAGGCTTCCACACAATCAGATGAAGACTGTGTGGAAGCAAAAGATCATGCACCCCAACTTCCAAAGCAGCATTGTTTACAAGAGCCAAGGTCTGGAAGCAACCCAGGTACTCATCAACAGGTGAATGGATAAAGAAGGTGTGGTGTGTATATATATATATATATATATATATATACACACACACACACACACACACACAATGGAATATTACTCAGCCACAAAAAGAATGAAATTCTGCTATTTTTAGTAACATGGATGGACCTAAGACAATATTATGCTTAGTGAAATAAGTCAGAGAAAGACAAATACTGTATGATATCACTTATATGTGGAAGCTGAAAAATCAAACAAACAAATATATCTAGCAAAATAGAAACAGAGTCACAGATGTAGAAAACAAACTAGTGGTTAACAGTGGGGAGAAGGAGGCTGGGGAAAGTAGGGGTATGGGATTAAGAGGTACAAACGACTATGTATAAAACAGATAAGCAACAAGGATATACTGCAGTATTGTACAGCACAGGGAATTATAGTCATTATTTTGTAACAACTTTTCATGGAGTATAATCTACAAAAATACTGAACCACTATGCTGTACACCTGCAACTAATATAATAGAGTAAATCAACTATACTTCAATTTTTAAAAAGAGGGAGAGAAAAAAAGAGAGAGAAAGAAAAAAAAAAAAAGAACAGAACTTGTTTAAACCAGAAGACAGAGAGAGAACTCCAGGGCCTGGAAGCACCTATTAGGTACCCCATAAAGAAAGATAAATAAGTGTTATTTTCTTTCTATTTCTAAGGATTAGGATCAGAGAAGTGGTAGGCCCTCAATGTTTGTTATAAATGACAGAAGCCAAAGAGGGAGAGGGAACTCTCACAGATTTAAAAAGACTTAAAACATGTGTATACAAATGTACATATGTTTTCTTTTCTCTTGGGTAAATAACCTGAAATGGAATGGCTGGATTATACGTAGGTATATGAATTAGTTTGTCATGGCTGCTGTTACAAATTACCATATGCTTAGTGGCTTGAAACAACCCAAAGTTATTATCTTACAGTTCTACAGGTCAGAAGTCTGGAATGCATTTTACTGGGCTAAAATCAAAGTGTCGGCAGGCCTGAGTTACTTCTGTAGGCCCTCGGAAAAAATCCATTCTCTTGCTTTTTCCAGCTTCTAGAAGCTACCTGTATTCCTTCCTCCTCTTCAAAGCCAACATTGTAGCATCTTTAAATCGCTCTCTCTGACCCTCCTGCCTCTCTCTTATAAGGACCCTTGGGCTTCCCAGATAATCCAGGATAATTTCCCCCATGTCAAGATTCTTAAACATATCTGCAAAATTCCTTTCCCTATGTAAGGTAACATATTGACGGGTTCCAGGGATTAGCATGAGGTCATCTGGTGGGGGTGGGGAGGGAACTATGCTGCCCACGACGGTGCATATTTAACTTTAAGAAACTGCCCAACTGTTTTCCAAAGTGGCTGTACCATGTGGCATCCCCACAGGTAGTATATGAGAGTTCTAATTCTTCCCCATCCTTGCCGATAATTGATAGGTCAGCCCTTTTGATTTTAGCCATTATAATAGGTATGCAGTGATACCTCATTTGTGGGTTTAATTTGCATTTTCTCTAAGCAAAGATGCTGAATATCTTTTCATGTGCTTATTTGTCATTTGTATAACTTCTTTGATGAAGCAGCTGTTTAAAATTCTTTTCCTTTTTTCCTTGGGTTGTTTGTTTTCTTATCATTAAAACGTGAGGGTCCTTTCTTTTGGTACAAGTCTTTTGTTGAATAGATGCTTTGCAAATATTTTCTCCCCCCATTTGTGGCTTATCTTTCATTCTTTACACAACTTTACTTAGAATAGCCAAAAACTGGAAACAATTCAGATGTTCATCAATAGGTGAGTAGGTAAATAAATCATGGTGCACCCACATCCAAGAGAATGCTAGTCAACAGCAACAAAGGAGTAAGCTACTGATACACCCAACAACATGGATAATCTCAAACTAATCATGAGTGCAAAAGAAGCTACACAAAAAAGTGTACATGCTGCATGATTCCATTTATACAGAACTCTAGAAAATACAAACTAATCTATAAAGACAGACAGCAAATTAGCAGTTGAACTGCAATGGAGGTTGATGGGGTGAGGTTGGGAGAAGCCAAGGGGAGATTACAAAGAGGAACAAAGAAATTTAGAGGGTGAGAGAAATGTTCACTGCCTTGACTGGTGATGATTTCATGGTTATATACATAGGTCAAAGCTTATCAAATTGTACACTTTAAATATGTGTAGTTTACTGTGTGCCAATTGTACTTCAATAAGTCTCCTATTTAAAAAGGAGACAAGAGATTTACTAACTAAATGTAACACATAGATCTTATTTTGATCTGGATTTAAACAAATCAGCTATAAACAAAAACAAGTAGAAGAAACTTGGACACTGACTGGATATAAATGATATCAAAAAATAAAGGTTAATTTTTTAGTTATTATCATGGCACCTTGGTAAAATTTTTCAGTCCTTTTCCCTCAGAGGTGTGTACTGAATGATTAGCTGACGGAGTGATACGATTTCTGGGATTTTCTTTAGAAGGATCGTGCATGACGATGGAGTGAGTGAGGCTGGAAAATGAAACAATGGCCACATGTTGATAAATTGCACAGCTGGGTGATGGGCATGAAGAGATTCATTCTACTATTCTCTCTACCTTCATGTATATTCTAAAACTTCCATCCTACATAGTTAAAATGTTCATTTTTTAAAAAATGTTTGTTGAATGAATGATACAAGAAGGCATATTTCTACTCAATACAAGACTGATATTTTCTAAAAACAACACCTTTCTGAAAATGGACTCATCTCCCTTAAGCTGTAGTCAGTTGACTAGAGTAGAACAGGAGGTGTTCAGAGGCCAGAAGATCCTTTATGGGGGATGCTATAGAGCAGGGGTTAACGGTCTATGGCCCATGGGCCAAATCCAGACCTCCACCCACAAGCTAGGAATGGTTTTTACATTTTTAAATGATTGGGAAAAAAATTTTTAACAATGTTTTCTGACACATGAAAATTACGTGAAATTTAATTTTAAGGCCTATAAATAAAATTTCATTGGAACACAGCCATGTCCACGCATTTGTGTATTGTCTCTGGCTGCTTTCATGTTATAACGGCAGTGGGGACCTGCAAAAACTAATCTACTTACTATCTGGCCCTTTACAGAAAAAGTCTGCCAATTCTTGAGTTAGAAGATAACCTTGAAACCTGAAAGTGTTTTCCTAAACAAACAGCACTCCAGAAAAGTGAGTGGAAAAAGCAGGACATGAACAAGTCCAGCTTTAGGCTCTATTCCTCCCACCAAAGAGAGCCCAAGGATCAGGGAAGATGTTATTTTCAATTCCTTGCAGTAAATGCATTGTCATTTCTGGGAATACGGTGAGTTTGAAAGTTGAGGGGGTTAGGTTTGCCCTCCAGCCTTAGGGCTCAGAACCCTCTTCTGTGGATAGACTTCTATCTATCATTAAATTCTATGGATAAGTTTAAAGAGCAAGGTGTACATATGACCCAGCAATTCCACTCCTGGGTATACATCTGAAAACAACAAAAACACTAATTCAAAAAGACACATGCACCCCAATGTTCACAGCATTATTTACAATTGTCAAGATATGAAAGCAACCTAAGTGTCCATCAACAGATGAATGGATAAAGAAGATGTAACATATATATATATACCATGGAATACTATTCAGACATTAAAAAAATAAAATTTTGCCATTTGCAGCAACATGGATGGACTTGGAGGGCATTATGCTAAGTGAAATAAGTCAGACAGAGAAAGACAAATACTGTATGATATCATTTATATGAGGAATCTAAAAAATACAACAAACTAGTGAATATAACAAAAAAGAAGCAGACTCACAGATGTAGAGAACAAACTAATGGTTACCAGTGGGGAGAAGGAAGCGGGGGAGGGGTGATATAGGGGTAAGGGAGTAAGAGGTACAAAAGATTAGGTATAAAATAAGCTACAAGGATCTATTGTACAACACAGGGAATACAGCTAACATTTTATAACAACTATAAATGGAGTATAACCTTTAAAAATTGTGAATCACTCTATTGTACACCTGTAACTTGTATAATATTGTACAGCAATTATACTTTCATTAAAAATAAAGTAAATAAAATCAAAATAAATAAATAAAGAGCAAGGTGTAACTTTCTGCTCTTATCAGTGTCTGAAATCCTCCTGCGTTCGCTCATTTGTTCATTACGTGGACTCTCCCACTAGTTCATGGGGGCAGGGACTCCAACTGTCCTATTCACAGCCGTATCCCATGACTGGAGCAGTCCCTGGCACATAGTAGGCCCTCAGCAACACTGAAGGAATGATTAAACTGAAGGAAGCCTCATCAAACAGAATGAGTGGAAATTATGACACTGAAGCTTAGGGATAAAAAATAGTTTTCTTCTTGCACAGTGAAAAGACTCTTTATTCCCATATTCTTCTTCACATATGTCTAAATATAGCACCTGGAAACAGTACGATATGAGTAGTGAGGGAATTTTGCCCACCACCATTTCTGTGCAAATCGGAATGAAGTTCAACTCCCGTTCCAGCAGGCAGCCACTGCTCAGAGTTCTGCTGCATCATGTAAACACAACTTTCTCCTTTGTGACAGGGAATGATGCGCCTTGATTGGCTGTATGACCCTGTGCAGGTGACTCACTCTCTCTGTTCTTCATATGTGTAAAAATGGGTGAACCTCAGTGGGTTGTGGGGAAGATCAAACAAGATAATAATCCGTGAGATGACAGGGCTCAGTATCTGAAACCAAAACAGTCTTCGTTTTCTGTTCTAAGCGACATAAGCCTTCTCCACCATCTGTATGAAAGAACTTGGGATCCATAGTCACAATGTTCACAAAAGCCAAAATGTGGAAGCAACCCAAGTGTCCATCCACAGAAATGGATAAACAAAATGTGGTATATTCGTACAATGAAATATTAATCAGCCATAAAATGAATGAAATACTGGTACATGCTACAACGCAGATGAACTTAAAGATATACTAAGTGAAAGAAGCCGGACACCAAAGACCATATATTATATAATTCCATTTATATGAAATATCTACAGTAGGCAAATTCATAGAGACAGGAAAGACATTATAGGTTCACAGGAGGTTGAGGAGAGGAGGAAACGTGGAGTGACTACTTAATGGGTACAGGGTTTCCATCTGGGGTGGTCAAAAATTGTAGAAAGTGATAGTGGTGATGGTTGCACAATTTTGTGAATGTCCTTAATGCCATTGAATTTTACACTTAAAAGTGGTTGAGGGCTTCCCTGGTGGCGCAGTGGTTGAGGGTCTGCCTGCCGATGCAGGGGACGCGGGTTCGTGCCCCGGTCCAGGAAGATCCCACATGCCACGGAGCGGCTGGGCCCATGAGCCATGGCCGCTGAGCCTGCGCGTCCGGAGCCTGTGCTCCACAACGGGAGAGGCCACAGCAGTGAGAGGTCCGCATACCACCAAAAAAAAAAAAAAAAAAAAATTGGTTGAAATGGCAAATTTTATGTTGTGTATATTTTACCACCAAAAAAAGGCTTTGGAAACTGTGATGTGCTGATTCAAGGAATCTGGAACCAGAACTCCTGGATTTGAATCCCAATTTTGCAAACTGTGTAACCTCAGGAAGCCCTTCACACCATTCTGTTCAGTTTCCTTATCTGAAAGTGGGGATAAGAACGTAACTGTATCTCCCACATGCTGTAGGAATTAAAAGAGCTCATTAACGTAAGCACTTAGAAGTGTACCTGCATATATTAAATGCTCAGTAAGTGCTAGGGAGTATAACAAGACTGCTAGAGATACGTCATTCTATCCACACACGCTTTTAGAACAGCGTTTCTCAACCTCCTCACTATTGACATTTGGGAAGGATAATTCTCTATTGTTGGGAGGCTGTGCTGTGCCCTGTAGGGTGTTTAGCAGCCTCCCTCGCCTCTCCTCACTAGATGTCAATAGCATATATCCTTCCCTCCAAAGCCATGACAACAAAAACATCTTGATGTTGCTAAATCTCCATGGGAGAGCAAAACTGCCCCTGGTTAAAAACCACTGTCTTAGCATCCAAATTGCAAAGTTGGAAGGGGTTTTACATATCCCCTTTTCTGACGACTTCCAAATTCTTTGGACTGTGTCCGATGACCCATGACACATGTAAATGTGTGTAGATTTATATTTATCATACATATACATATGTATCAAAAGTTTCACAATACAATGTTTACCCTGTGTACACTGTAATGCACTCTGTTTTCAATTGTTTTGTATTCTGTTTCTTTTCTAAAAAATATAAATATATATAAATAAATGAATATATATATGCTGGTCATGACCCTTTAAATTGATTTCATGAGCCACTTATAGGTTACAACCTACAGGTTGGAAAATACTGATCTAGTCAACTTTATTTTACCAAGGGCCAATGAAATCTCCAGACATTTTAGTCCCACGCTGGGCCCCCTGCATCACTCATTCTACCCATGAGCGTTTCAGGCTGACCCTCACCAGCTTTCCAGCTTCCAGAATGGACCAGGATTCCACTGCCCACGCAGTACAGGGGCAATGAGCATCCCAAGCTTTTCCTAGCTTTTGATTCATATGTATACACATAATAAATATAAATATACACACATTTTCATGGAAGCCATGAGAGTGGGTAACAGCTAAGACCCCACCCAATTTTGCTTTTTGATGATGCTAAAACAGTTGTTTTAACCAGATAGACATAAATTTGGAATAATTGAGGGGGAAAGTTTAATTCCAAGGTATTGAGTCACACTCAGATTGATTCTACACTGAAACATCTTCATATTTCTTCTCTCTCTCTCTCTCTAAATAGCAAGCAGCAGGTTGCGAGGGGCTGTGTCTGTCTCCCAGAGGCAGGAATTAGCCCTGGCCCTGAAGACCTACCTTTGCCAGCTCCTGAGACATTTAACACTTGGGCACAACAGAGAGGACAGCCAAATCCTGCCCTGAGCCAGAGCAGGAGTTGCTGGAAGGAGAGCTTTCAGATGTAATCAACCAATCCATTTTTTATAATCTCCTGTTACAGAAATGGGAGGGGGCAGCTAAAAGGACCTTTTCTAAGAGAAATAGTTTTTAGTTTAAAATTTAAAAGGCTGAATCATAGAATCCTTTCACAGACCACTCTCTGCATAATGTTTTTTCCCCAAAACGTTACTCAGCTGAGGTTAATGGTGAATAATAACAGCTGACATTTACAGAGCACTTGCCACAGGCATGGCTCTGCGGTAAGTCCTTACATGATCATTTCATCATCTCAAGCGTTTTAGGAGGTAGGGGGCATCCTTACCGTCCCCATTTTGTAGATGGAGATATTGAAGCACAAATTGCATAAATGACTTGCCTTAAATAACAAGGCTCCAGAGCCACTATGCTGGGAATTATACCAAATAGGGTTGCAGATGCAGCCCATAAAAATACAGAATGTCTCTTTGCATGGGACATACGTATATTAAAAAAGCATTTGTTGTTTATATGAAATTCAAATTTAACTGAGCATCTTGTTTTTTATTCGGCAGTCCTAAACTTGAGCAGTTTGAATCCAGAGCTCTTATTCTAAGGCACTCTGCCCATGATTCTCAAAGTGTGGTCCCAGGACCAGCATCATCACCATCACACGGGAAATGGCTAGAAATGCAAGTTCTTGGGCTTGACCTAGGAAAGAGAATTCCTAGTGCTGTGGGACTAGTTGGTCAAGAAATGCCTCCCAAACCTTGGTCATATTTATGACCAAGAGGAAGCGCTGCGGACAAAAAATGCCTGCCACTCCAGTAAACAAAAACTGTCACCTGCCATTCCAGTAAACAAGGAATATTGCCTGCCATCAAGCCATCAGCCATGGCAGCTGCCTCCCCAGGCCCCCAATACCCCGACCCCTGAGGGTGCGCCCTGAGGGGAATCCAGAATGTAGAAAATCAGGAAGCATGTGCTTTGGATACTGGCTCTAGATAAGATGCATATCTAAGGAATAATTTCAATGAGCCCAGATTCTTGCATCTTCCCAAATACAGAAAAGTGCTAAAATCATTAACTTGAGGTGTCTATTTTTTGTGATTAGCAGTAATCTTTTGATGTTTGACTACATGGGGTTTTTGTTGTTTGTTTGTTTTTCAGCAGAAACTCCTATATATCCTGGCTCCTCTCTTACCTCTTTGGAACAGTCCCTCAGAGCTATCTGAGAGGCTGCCTCCCAGGCTATAGTCCTCAGGAAGTTCCCCGAATAAAACATGACTTTTAGATGGTATGGGTATTTTTTTTTCGGTCAACAGCTTTCACCCCAGACCTACTATGTCAGAAACTGTGGGTGGGGTCGCCAAATCTGGGTTTCAGCAAGTTTTCCAGGCAAATCCAATCCACACTCAAGTTTAAATAGCACTGCAGAATACAATACAACCGCCACAATATGCTAAGGCAGGTAGAGATGCAGTCATGCTTAAAAGTGGGCCCCCGAATCTGAACATCAAGGTTTTCCCATGACTCCATATCTCTCCTTTTCCCCTTCTTCTTCATCCAGTCAAGTCCTATATACATCAACCCCCAAGCTCAGTGCACACTTTAACGACATACTTCGCTTTCGCACACTGGAGTCTGTCTGGTGCTTTTTCAGAGACACTCATTCATTCATTCATTCATTCATGGAGGCAGACAATCATTCAACAAAACCTTTTTAGGTGCCACTGTGGGGCAGGCACTGTGATGGGCACCGAGCACAGTTTACTTCATGTTAAAGTTGCTTGTTTAAACACATCTGCTTCCTGCATTAGACCAAGAGTTCCTGGAGGGCTGGGAGGATGGAGAGGAGAAAGCTCTTTTTTTTTTTTTTTTTTTTTGGTACGCGGGCCTCTCACTGTTGTGGCCTCTCCCATTGCGGAGCACAGGCTCCGGACGCGCAGGCTCAGCGGCCATGGCTCACGGGCCCAGCCGCTCTGTGGCATGTGGGATCTTCCCAGACCGGGGCACGAACCCGTGTCCCCTGCATCGGCAGGCGGACTCTCAACCACTGCGCCACCAGGGAAGCCCCACCCTCCTCACTTTTAATTCAAAGTCCTCTGGATCTGAGTTTGCTGCCTGTCCTCTTCCTCCCCCTCAAAGAGAAATCACGAAGATGGCCCTGTCACTCTCCCAGGCATGTTTGACAGCTCGGTGTTCCTTGGCCCTGAGGCCAAGTGGATTCCTCTGTCTGTGGTTAAGAAGGTAGGGGGGTTTCCAGGTTTCACTGCCAAGAGCTAGTCAGCTTCTCTGTCACTCAAAACAACCATCTTCACTACCTGCTCACTGAAAAAGGACTGAGAATTGGGATGGTTAAGAGATATAATTGGAGATGGCATTTTTACAGCTACAAGACACACACACACAATGCCTTTAGTTTTGCAATTTGCCAAAGACCAATCACAAGCCTTCACTCGGGAAAAAGATTCATTCTATAAGATGATGTCGACCCCACTTACAGAGAAAACGTGTCTGCCAGGGCTCAGGGCTGTCAGCTGAGCTGGGAGAACAAGGAACGGGATTCTCCCACAACTGGAGTTGAAGCCAACGCTATTTTTTTTTAATTTTTATTGAAATATAGTTGATTTACAGTGTCATGTTAGTTTCAGGTGTACAGCAAAGTGATTCATATATATATATATATATATATATATATTCTTTTTACATTCTCTTCCATTATAGGTTATTACAAGATATTGAGTATAATTCTCCACGCTCTACAGTAGGTAGAGCGTGGAGAATTATAGTAGGTAGTTGGTTATCCATTTTATACATAGTACTGTTTTTTTAATAGACTGAGGATGAACACAAGTAGCAACTATACTGTGAAAATGGCCTCCAGCCTGGAATGTTCTTTACATTTCACCCTTTTGCTCAGATCCTGCTCACCCTTCAAATCTCAGCTTAAATGTCACCCCCTCAAACCGGGTCAGATCCCACCCTTAGCCTTCACATATCTCCTTCCTAAAAGTTGTCACAGAACTAAATTGTCGTTGAGGAGTTAGCTGCTGCCTGACTCCCAGCTAGAACATAAGCCCCATTAGGACTTGTCCTGTTTGTTCATCATTGCATTCCCTGCCTCTAGCACAATAGTAGGTGCTCAATAAATATTTATTGAAAGGATCCATTGAATGAATCCCAATTCAGCCACCCACTAGATGTGTGACCCTGGGCAAGTTACTTGATTCCTCTCTTTAAACCTCAGTTTCCTTATCTACAAAATGGAGATAAAAATAGTACCTGCCTAAAAAAAAATTAAAAAATAAAGAAAGAAGGAAAGAAAGAATTTTTAAAAATTTTTTTAAAAATTAAAAAAATAGTACCTGCCTCTCAGGGTTGCTGTTTGATAGAATGAGACGTGCATGTAAGAGATAAGCACAGGAACTTGGCCCCCAGTAGACATTTGAGAAAGGTCAGCCTCTGCCTCTGTTAGCTATGTTTGTCACCCAAGGGCAAAAAGCAAGGCTATGGTAGCACCTAAAACAATATCTGGGACATGGAAGGTGCTCAATGAATCTACGTTAAATAAATGGAGTGCATTTTACATGCATTCTCCCAGTAAAGCCTAACAGTAAATGGTACGTCATCAATATTCTTGTCTTCATCCCTACTTTACAGAAAAACAAGCAGTGGCTTAGGGAGATGGAAACTGGCCCAAATCACCCAGCGATTTGCCAAGTGGCAGATCCAGATTTTGAGCCAATTTGCTTGAGCATAACAGTAGAATGCCACCCAAATTCTTTGTCCTCTCTAAGCCTCAGTTTGCTTATCTGAAAAAGAAAAGAAAAAACAAACACAGTGAAAACCCCAGCCTAGTTGGTCCCAGAGGTACCCCACAGAGCAGCCACTCCATGAGAACAATGGGTGAAATTCTTCCAAACCCATTTGCCTGAAGCACATGCAGTTGGGAGAACTGTTTACATTTTAAGTGCTCATTTTCACCGCACGACAGGTAGCTGGGCTCCATGAGGGCTCCTTCCATGCATTAAGACCAAATCAACACCAATGGACTCAGAGAAGAGGGAGAAAAGGAAGGCTGGTGGGCTCCATCTGTAATTTGAGATGCAGCCAGCTCCTGACTGAGACAAATTCAGTTTCCTGGCCTATTTCCCTGAGCATCTTAACCATCTCTTTGTGCTTTAATTTCCTACCACCTTGTTTCTAAATACTCAGCTTTCCTTCCACAGATGCTGGGTCTGTTCTCTGCACCTGTCAGCAGGGCATGATGCTCTCCCTATCCCCTGAGGCCCCTCTGCTTCTCTTCCTCCTCTTTTCTCTTTTGCGTGCCCCAAACAGCAAACTCAAATCATACATGTTTCCCATCCAGAAAGCAATTAAATCTCTTTAGCCTATATTTTGAATCAACACACGTTTGGGAATGCGATCATGGCAACCGTCTTAATGGGTCCTAGAGTTTGTGTGTCTATTTCCACTTGTGACTGACATTCACGTACCACTATCAGAATTAGTAGCCATCAGTCAAGCAGAAAGTTATTATCAGGCAACACTAAACAAAACCTCAAATCCAAGTGGAATTGAGGTTTCTCAATAATGGATTTCTCAGTAATTTAAATAATCTCTAGATTCAGCCTAGCTGAGCTTGGCTTTGTTTTTTTTTTTTCTCTCATACATAAGTAAACAAATCTGGAAAGTTATGAGTGCGGTGCAGGCAAATTAATCTTGGGATAGAAATTCAACTTGTAAGTGTCAACTAAATCCTCTCCATTTCTTTTGAACTATCTGTTTGTTTCTATTTCTTTCAATCTGTGTCATGTAGAGTTTATGCCAGGAATTTAGACTTAAGGTGATGATGAAAGGAAAACTGTTAAAGAAAAGAAGGAAACCACCCACTTATCCTGTTTGGCAATTTCTAAAATTATCACCCTTATTTTCGTGTCCTAGAAAATGCTTTTCTCACATTATAATACACCTCTTGGCCTCTGTTCACTCTTACCATGTATATTTGCAGCAGACAAAAAGGTAAGGTTTCCCCTTAGATCAGAGAAACCTATCATTTAGGGAATGCAATGATTGAAGTTTGAATATTATAAAATGCTCAACCCAGCAGGCACTAGGGCAGGTATTCTCCATAGCTAATGATGGGTTTGCTCATAATTTTACAAATCCATCAGCCCTTTTCCCAAGAGATTATGAACAGAAAGAAGCTAAAATGGCTTGTCCAAAGAGGCTGAGAAAACCAACAGAGAAATATTCTCAGGATCACATATAAAAAGGAGCACAATATAGGGCTTCCCTGGTGGCGCAGTGGTTGAGAGTCCACCTGCCGATGCAGGGGACACGGGTTCGTGCCCCGGTCCGGGAAGATCCCACATGCCGCGGAGCGGCTGGGCCCGTGAGCCATGGCCGCTGAGCCTGCGCGTCCGGAGCCTGTGCTCCACAATGGGAGAGGCCACAACAGTGAGAGGCCCGTGTACCACAAAAAAAAAAAAAAAAAAAAAAAAAAAGGAGCACAATATAACAGTAGTAGAACTGGCCCATGATCAGAATTCAAGACTTAGTATCTTAAAATATAAGAGGAGAAATACATGGATTGGCATATAGCACATTGCGATGATTCTGAGTGTGAGTTTTGGCACCAGGCAAAATGAGTCCAAGCTCTGCCTTTAACTGGTTTTATTGGAGTGAATTGTTTAACCTCTCTCAGCCTTAGTTTTCCCATCTGGGAAATAGGGTTAACATTTGTACCCCACCCCCATAAGGTTATGATAAAGAATCAGTGAGATAATGAATGAAGTACTTTACCCAGGACCCAGCCCATAGAGAGCTTCAATACGTTACTATTATTACTAACACTAATGTACAGGATGGTTCCAAAAGTCATCACTGTTGTTATTGTTTTCATTACCATTAATGATATATGTTAGTCTCTGGATAGAGGATTTTTTCCCCCCAGTTTTACTGATATATATTTAACATACAACATTGTATAAGTTTAAGATGTACAAAATGATTTGATACATGTGTATACTACAAAATATTTACCGCAATAAGTTTAGTTAACATCCTTCATCTCACATAATTATCATTCCGTTGTGGTGCTGGTGGTGGAGAGATCATTTAAGATCTGCTCTCATGGCAACTTTCAAGTGAACAATACAATATTGTTACCTATGGTCACCATGCTATCCATTACATTCTCAAAACTTATTCATCTTATAACTGGAAGTTTGTACCTTTTGACCAACATCTTCCCATTTCCCCCAACCACCAGTCCCTGGCAACCACTAATCTAATCTTTCTATGATTCAGCGTTCTTTAGATTCTCACATAAGTGAGATCATTCAGCACTTGTCTTTGGCCTATATCACTTGGTAGAATGTCCTCAAGGTCCATCCCTGTTGTCCCAAATAGTAGGATTTCCTTCTTTTTTACAGGTGAAATATATATATACCACATCTTCTTTATCCATCATTTGTCGATGGATACATGGGTTGTTTCCACGTCTTGGCTGTTGTGAATAATGCGTCAATGAACGTGGGAAGGCAGATTATCTCTTTGAGATAGTGATTTCATTTCCTTTGGACATTGACCCAGAAGTGGGGTTGGTAGTTTTATGTTTAGTTTTTTGAGGAACCTCCATACTGTTCTCCATAGTGGCTGCACTAATTTACATTCCCACCAACAGTGCACAAGGGCTCCCTTTTCTCCACACCCTCTCAAACACTTGTTACTTCTTGTCTTTTGGAGGATGGCCATTCTGATAGATGTGAGGTGATATCTCTCTGTAGTTTTGATTTGCATTTCCCTGATGATTAGTGATGTTGAGCACCTTTTCGTGTATCTGTCACCATTTGTATGTCTTTTTTGGTGGGGGAAAGGTCTATTCAGGTCCTTTTTCCATTTTAAAATCAGATGATTGGGGGTTTTTGCTATTGAGTTACATGAGTTCCTTATATATTTTAAACATTAACCCTTTATGGTTTGCAAGTATTATCTCCCTGGAATGAAGATTCTAAAGCCTTAAAGCTTTATTAAAGTATTGCCAGAACAGCCAGGGCAACATGGGGCTGCTAGAAAGAGCCTCTTGTCTCTGAATACAAAGCATAATTCTATGAAGCAGAAGTGAGATTACAAAGAAATTTGAAAGCTGTTTGTTTCTACATATATTTTTAAAAATAACTTGTTATTACAAAAATAATGCCTTTTCTTTGCCTACAAAAGTTTAGATAATGTTAAATGGGGTGCTCCACTCAGACACCCCAGAACCGCTTTTTCCGTTTTTGCAGACTTCTTCCTCAACTTCGGTACCTGTGGCTCTACGTCAGGGGACTGTCCCACCAAGTGGCTTTATCCAGATTGCCTGGGAGTTTACATCCCCCTACAGTGGTCTTTGGCCAATGATTGCTGGGTGAGGGAGTTTGAAAGCCCCGCTTTCTTGCCTTAGGTTAGGACAAGCCTGAGGTATAATTTACACCACAGAGTTTCTCTGGGGGATCAGGCTGGAGTTACCCTCGGTGGCATGTGGCCTGAAACTGCATCCTTGCTTTGCTTCCTCCTCTTTTCCGTCCTGCTTCCCCCATTCCCTTACCAGTTTCTCCTTGAGGCATTTCCTTAATAAATCTATTGCACACAAATTCTCATCTCAGGATCTGCTTCTGGAGAGCCAGACCTAACGTAATGACAATGAATAATGGTGTCTATCCTGCCATTGTGTGTGTGTGTGTGTGTGTGTGTGTGTGTGTGTGTGTGTGTTTGAATATGTTATGATCTCCAAATATGACGATTGTGAAATTGCATAGTACATATAATTTGTTTTTAATTTAAATAGTTATCATTACTATCTTTCCATGTCTACAAATATGCTTCAGCAAGATGTTTCTAGCAGCCACCTGGTATCCCATTGTATGGTTGTGCCATAATTTAACCAACTCCACTCAATTTTTTATTATTGGTTACCACTATGGTAACAATGCTGGGTTGAACAGTTTTGCAGGCAAATTTTTCTGTAAGTCTATTTGTTATTAATCTACTGAAAACACTGTTCCTTGGTCATGGTAGCCCATTTCCAAGGGTTATGATTCTTATTTCCAAATGTTCCCCAAAACAACTGGACCAATTCACAGCCCTGCCAGCACTATCCTTGGTCTTCATCCCCAACCCCTTCCTCCATCTAAAAGACTAAAAATTGGTAGGCACAGCCTCTGAGAAAGTCTACAACTTGCATAATGCCAACAGAAACTTGTGTGTTCAAACTAGTTTGATTGCCATCTCCTCTGCATTAACTGATCTAAGACTAATCTACACTTTAATTTTTATCTCATGTGAATTAAAATGACTTTTCCTGGAGGACTCAAAGTTCCTGATTTCAAAACTTACTACAAAGCTACAGTAATCAAAACAGTGTGTTACTGGCATAAGAATAGACATAGCCCAATTGGATAGAAAAGAGAGCCCAGAAATAAGCCCTCACATATATAGTCAAATGATTTACAGCAAGGGTGTCAAGTCCATTTAATGGGGAAACATGGTCTTCTCAACAAACAGTACTGGAAAAACTGGATATCCACATGCAAAAAAATAAACTGGGGCTTTTTACTTTACACCATATACAAAACTTAACTCAAAATGAATCAAAGATCTAAATTTAAGAGCTAAAACTTTAAAATGCTTAGAAGAAAACATAGGGGAAAGTCTGCTGACATTGTATTTGGTAATAATTTTTAACATATGACACCAAATATACAGGCAACAAAAGGAAAAAAAAATACATGAATTGGACTTCATCAAATTAAAAACTTTTGGACTTCCCTCGTGGTGCAGTGGTGAAGAATCTGCCTGCCAATGTGGGGGACACGGGTTCGAGCCCTGGTCCCGGAAGATCCCACATGCAGCGGAGCAACTAAGCCCCGTGTGCCACAACTACTGAGCTTGCACTCTAGAGCCCGCAAGCCACAACTACTGAGCCCGCGTGCCACAACTACTGAAGCCTGCACGCCTAGAGCCCATGCTCTGCAGCAAGAGAAGCCACCACAATGAGAAGCCGGTGCACTGCAACAAAGTGTGGCCCCCGCTCGCCACAACTAGAGAAAGCCTGTGCGCAGCAACGAAGGCCCAACGCAGCCAAAAGTAAATAAATAAATACATTTATTTATTTAAAAAAATTTTTTAACTTTTGTGTATCAGAGGACACTATCAAGAGAGTGAAAACACAACCCATAGAATGAGAGGAAATATTTGCAAATCATATATCTGATTAGGGATTAATATCAAGAATATGCAAAAAACAAACGAACGACAGCAACAAAAACTCCTACAACTTGGTAACATCAGAAAAGCAACCCAATTCAAAAATGGAGAAAGGTCTTGAGTAGACATTTTTCCAAAGAAGATATTCAGATGACCACTTAGCACATAAAGAGATGCTTAACATTGTTAGTCACTAGGGAAATGCAAATCAAAATACAAGATACTACTTCACACCTGTCTATTATCAAAAAACTGAAAATAACAAATGTTGGAGAGGATGTGGAGAAATTGGAACCCTGGGGCATTGCTGGTAGGAATGTAAAATGGTGCAGCCACTATGGAAAACAATTTAGTGGTTCGTCAAAAACTTAAACATAGAATTACCATATGATCCAGTGATTCTACTTCCAGATAAATATCCAAAAGAACTGAAAGCAAGAGACTCAAACAAATACTTGTACATCAATGTTCATAGCACCATTATTCACAATAGTCAAAAGGTGGAAACAAGCCAAATACTCATCAACAGGCGAATGGATAAACAAAATGTGATCTATACATACAATGGAATATTATTCAGCATAAAAAGGAATGGAATTCTGATACATGCTATAACATGGACAAACCTTGAAAACAGTTGCTTAAGTGAAAGAAACCAGGCACAAAAGGACAAATATTGTATGACTCCACTGACAGGAAGTACTTAGAACTGGCAAATTCATAGAGACAGAAAGTAGAATAGAGATTACTAGGGCCTGGTTCCCTCCAGGGGATGGAGAGTTAGTGTTTAAAGAGTAAAAAGTTTCTGTTTGGGATGATGACAAAGATCTGGAAACGGATGACGGTGACGGTTGCACAACGTTGTGAACGTACTTCATGCACACTTAAGAACGGTTAAAATGGTAAATTTTATGTCATGTATATTTCACCACATTTTTAAATTTGCAAAATAAGTGACTTTTCCTGCTGACTGGGAAAGAAAAGATAAACCTCTTCTCCTGCACCCCAGATGACATTCAGAGTTGGCAATAGTAAGGAAGGCTTTCTTTAAGAGACAATATAGCAGCGGAACAGTTAAGAGGGTTGGAATTTGCATTTTAACAGCCTGAGTTCAAATTCCAACTCTGGGGCTTCCCTGGTGGCGCAGTGGTTGGGAGTCCACCTGCCGATGCAGGGGACACGGGTTCGTGCCCCAGTCCGGGAGGATCCCACATGCCGCGGAGTGGCTGGGCCCGTGAGCCATGGCCGCTGAGCCTGCGCGTCCGGAGCATGTGCTCCTTAACAGGAGAGGCCGCAGCAGTGAGAGGCCTGTGTACAGCAAAAAAAAAAAAAAATTCCAACTCTGCCTTTACGTGCTGTGTGACTCTGGACATCTAGCTAAGCTCCAAGCAACTCACCTGAAATCGCCTGCAAAACGGCGAGAATAATGGTCCCCACCCCATGATGCTTTGCGCATATGAAATAAGATAAGGCTTTGACATACTTAACTCAGTGTCTGCCACATAGCTTAAAAATGCAAAAGTAAAATATAATTCTGGTTATTGCTGTTATTGGGTGTTACTGTCATTATTACCTTAAAGTTACTTTGGACACTCTGACTGTCTTGATTACTTCTTTTGATTACTTTTCATATCATTGAGGAATAAGCTGGAGGAGATTAATCAGGGGGCATTTTCAACTCTGAAATGGAAAACCCTGATCCTTGTTCCCTTAAAACAATATTTTCTAATTATGCAAGTTATAGTTTTCCTGGCACTTTCTGATCTCTCTCCAATGGACTTGGGTGCCATCAATCTGGCCCTCTTTGCTCTCATTATCAATTGGATAAATTTAGAGAGGACAGTCCTTTAAAGGAGAGAGGATTCAGCAGAGGCTAGTCCCTGGTACGACAAATCCATCTTAAACAGCAGAGAAAGCTGAACTGCCAAATGTCCAGCCCTCCAGGTTCATGTGGCTGTAAAACCCATGCTGGCTGAGAAGGCTCCTTCTTCGTGGGATCCATGCTGTGCCTGTATGACATTTATATAACGTCAGCCCCTGACTGAGGAATGATGTACTTCTGGCGTATAACTCCTAGCACTGCCTTTTCCTTCAGCTAGTGGTGCAGCAGGCTTACTTGGAAAGACTCAGAAGGCAAGCTCAGCGTTTTCCTTCTGATGAATTAGCATCTACTTGGTCATGGCTGAGAGGATTGACTTACTCATGGCTTCTGCATCCAAGTTCAGTTTGGGAGACAAACGACCCTCTTTCTAATTTGACCCTGCCATTAATTCCTGTGTGACCTTGGACAAGTCACTTAAACACAAATCCATAGTTGCCTCAGAGGTCAAAGTTCTATTCTTGGGTGAGGTAGGGGTCAGATATACGTGGCCATTTAGGAAAGCATAAAGTGTATACACACAAATGTAAGTATTATGATTTTTCTCCCTTGGGGAAAGAATATTGATGCAGTTAAAGATCCATGAGAATATTAGTTGTGAGGCTCCTCAGAGATTCAAACATCTCCTTTCACAGATGGTCAAATGAAGGCTCAGAGAAGCTAGCGAGTTTTCTAAGTAAGGGACAAAACTAGGCTTATACACCAGCTTTCATGACTTCCAGCCAGGGCTCCACGAGCCCCTACATGATGTGTCCCCTCCTCTCTGTTACTGAACTCAGGCTCAGCTGCCCACCCTTCAAAAGCTAATAATTCAAGGGGCAAGCATCAGTAGAAAGGAAAGTCGCTATAATCAGAAAAGCCGGCAGTCTGGGGAAAAGGTGGACTTGTGTCCGGAGACCAGCTCCAAAGTTTCTGCTTAGCCATGACAGTTTTTAAAGGGAAAAGGCAGTGTGTGTGTGTTGTGGGGGGAATCTCAGCGAATCATGGGGCAGGAGGTTGGGTTCTGCATCCTTCTCTGTTGCGTGCAGGCTGGCTGACTCTCTCTTCAAATGTTATGTTGCCTGCAGGATCTGCCTGCAGGATTTCTAAGGGGGCTGTTGCGGGTAGAGAGCTAGTCTTTCTTTACTTAATTCTTCATTCTTACTTCTTTTAATCTAGCGTAGAATCAACAGGTTAGGCAAGGCATGGTGTGCATTCAGAAGAGCGTAAGTCAGGAGGTAGTTTAAACTGCCTAGTAATCTCATTCCTACGGTTAGGTTCTTTCAAGGTTAGAGGGGAATAGACATGGGCAAACAAACGGGAAAGGGGCAAAAGAGCTGCTTTCATCTCCATGACTTTTCTGAACTTTTTGGCTTTGACACTCACCAGGCATGTCATCCTCTTTGCTGTTACCCTAACGTGTTTAGGGCACTGCACTGACTGTTCTACCTGCTATTAAAACATGAGCATTTGCAGAGCAAGAAAGAGCCCTCAGAAGTGAAAGATGTGATAGCACAAAGAAATACTTTGAAAAGTATGAAAGGGTTGGAAGATTAGATTGACAAAAATTTCCAGAACAGAGTAAAAAGACAAAGGCATGCAAAATAGGAGAGAAGAAAAATTTTTTGAATAGAGAATCTACATCTGGATAACAAGAGTTTTAGAAAGAAAGAAAAGAACAGAAAAAAATGGAGGGGAAAAATCACTCACTTAAATAATTCAAGAAAATTCTCCAGAACCAAGCAGCATGTGTTTCCAGCCCCACTGGGCCAGAGTAATGACCAAGGCACATGGTCATGGCATTTGAAAAGGCTGGTTCAAAGAAGTTTCCCAAGGTTGCCAAGAGAAAATGTGGGTCCTATGCAAAGAGTCAGAACAGAGTGGCTTTTCAGTAGCGACTCTAAAATCTAGAAGACAGTAATGTCTTTAAAATTCTGAGGAAAATGATTTCCAGTCTGGGATTCTATATCCAGCATTTATATATAACATCTCCAAAAGTAGTAATGATAATTCCTTTCTCAGAAACCTAGTGAAAAAAGTGCTCAAGTAAACTGAAAGGCTAAATCAGGAGTGTTGAATACATGCGCTATGAGAAATAGAGTATCTACTACCAAGGACAAAGGGGATGGCCATGGGGTGTGAGGAGATCCAGAATGAGAGCTGGTTTCCCTGCGATCAGGAGCAGAGGGGCGGGTTTGAAGGCCCCAGGAGCTTCGAACTCCTGGAAGGTAAAATTGCTAGCTTACCTGATGAGAATGGATGTCATTACTAGCCAAAAACTGAAGGTCAAATTATTGACAAGAACGTGGAAAACTGAGCAAAGTTTTAGAAGGCAAGTATTAACTTCATGGAAAACAAAAAGTTGTGCAGTAAAGGGAAAAAAAATTATAGAATATATATTACATGGTTCAACTGTGGAAGCTATTTGGCATGATCATTCATGACATTGGAAAAAAACAAATATTGAACTATCAAAAATCACTGAGAAATTCAGAGACAGGAAGTGTGTATAGTTTGTGTAGTGGTGGCGAAAGCAGGGAAGGGTGACCAAAGAGGTAAATTCTCATTTTGCTTGAGATAAATAGCTAACATGCCTAAATATGACAAATCAGTATGTAACATGATAAGCGTATTATTTAGGTATCTGGAGGTCCCAAAAGAATCAGCAATGAGTCAACAGTGGTGGCCTATGGAGGGAGGGAAATGGGAAGAAATGAAGGGAAGCAAGTTCCTGCTCTGTTTTTTTTCTAGCAGCAGAATACATTTGTTTTTTGTTTTTCATTTTTTTATTTTGTTTATTGAAGTATAGCTAATTTACAATGTTGTGTTAGCTTTAGGTGTACAGCAAAGTGATTCAGATATAGATATATATAGATATATAGATATAGATATACTTTATCAGATTCTTTTCCCTTTAGGTTATTACAAGACATTGAATACAGTTCCTTGTGCTATACAGTAGGTACTTGTTGTTTATCTATTTTATACATAGCAGTGCGTATATGTTAATCCCAAACTCCTAGTTTATCTCCCTTCACCCCTGCTGTCCCCTCTGATAACCATAAGTTTGTCTTCTAAGTCTGTGACTCTATTTCTGTTTTGTAAATAAGTTCATTTGTATCATTTTTTAAGATTGCTCAAATTAGTGACATCATACTATATTTGTCTTTCTCTGTCTGACTTACTTCACTTAGCATGATAATCTCTAGGTCCATCCATGTTGCTGCAAATGGCATTATTTCATTCTTTTTTATGGCTGAGTAATATTCCATTGTGTATATATATCATATTCTCTTTATCCCTTCATCTGTCAATGGAAACTTAGGTTGCTTCCATGTCTTGGCTATTGTAAGTGGTGCCGCTATGAACATTGGGGTGCATGTATCTTTTTGAATTAGAGATTTCTCCGGATGTATGCCCAGGAGTGGGATTACTAGATCATATGACAATTCTGTTTTTAGTTTTTTGAGGAACTCCATACTGTTCTTCATAGTGGCTGCACCAATTTACATTCCCACCAACAATGTAAGAGGGATCCCTTTTCTCCACACCCTCTCCAGCATTCATTATTTGTAGACTTAATAATGGCCATTCTGACTGGTGTGATCTGCTCTCTTTTTGTAACAAATTTTGCAGAACTCTCGATTCTTTAAAGTATATGCACATATAACTTTGATCATATATGTATGTATGTTTATATATATGATAATATATACATATAAAACTAATGTATATATGTGCATATACGTGTGTATATGTGTGTGTGTGTGTGTGTGTATATATATATATATATATATATATAAAAATCTATCAACAGTCATGCATAGTACAGGGAGTTTTAAATTTCCCTGAGCCACACATGACCATGGGAGATACGGAGTTTGTTGGATAATTAGAAGTTGTTGTCAGCAAAGCTTGACACTTGAAGGCATAGCCTTGGAAATAATAGACTAAGTGGGGGTCTCTCAGTTCTGGCTTTCTTGCCAACAAAGCCTTGGTATACAAAAACCTGCAAGGCATGTGTAAGAGTTTTATGGCATGATATCAGTACCCCAGGTGCTCTGGAGAAGGCTTTGGGGTGAAGGTAGTTAGGACACCCTCTTCTAAGCATCCCTGGTTGTTGAACACAAATTCCAGACTCTGGAGCACGAGGGCACAAGGTAGAATTGAGTGCAGATAGCTACATTTTCCATCTTATATTTTTGCTTTTCTTACTAAGGTGGTAACTGTGGGGAATTGTGAAGCTTCTTAACCAAGGCACATAGGAAAAAAGTCTGGGAAAAAAGACCATTACAAAATAGTAACGGCAGCCTTGTAAGGTAGCATTACGACATGTAATTTATTTTCCTCCTTATTTCCTACATATGTCTTTAAATTTAGGAATACTTAAAAAAAAATCCTAATACGCTCGCTTTCTTTTTTTCTTACTGAAACTAACATTTACTTACATTATTTCCAATAACTCCAAGTTCTATTTTCTGCTTGCATAATCCACTCGAGTAAAACATGGTTGCCAGGGAGACCTGTCTTTAAATTAATCAGCAAACATCTATGGAAGGTTACCTTAAAAACAAAAACTTAAAGTGACTCTTAAGTCTCAATTTAAGAGAAAATTTTCCAAGGAGTCGCACTTAGAGAAACACTTGTTCTGCAACACCAGGAGGAAAGTTAGGGGAGACTCTTCTGAAAAATCCTTGGATTTTGCTGGCGCTTCCCTCTCTGCTCGCCTCCATCTTGCATGAGCCACTGGAGTCTTGTAACAGCCTCTGAACTTCATTCTCACTCCATATTCGGCACCACAGCAATAAAATTAATGGGTTGAGCATTTTCTACCTAATAAGCGCTGCAGATATAAATGTCTCAGCCATTTGTCTTTTCTAGTGGGGGTTAAAAAAAAAACCAAAAAAACTACCCTTTACTGTAGCCTTGCCTTTCTCCCATTTTGGTTAACATTATCATTTAAATTGCATCTCACAAGTTACTAGATTAAGGAAGAGGGGCTGTTTGAATAGGTTACACTTTGCTTTTTTCATTCAGGAGACTGTTTAGAGTCTCAAATCAATTCCAACTGACTTTCTAAAATGTGTTAGGGGAAAAAATACATTGTGATAAAGAGCAACTGCAGTGCAAATACCAGGAAGGAAAACAGACATTCAGTTTGTTTCAGCAGGAAACCATTCTATAGGTGGAATATGCCCGTCCTTTGTTTTCTTTTATTTTCCTTCCACTGGAAAGAATTTTAACCATTTGACTGTTCATTAACATTTCCAAAATAAGCAAAAGGGAAAAAGCTTATCTCAAAGGCTGTCATCTTAGAATAAAATACCTGTTAGACTAGCCTGTGCATTTTGCTCTTCCCCTCAGACTCTGCCCTCCACCACCAGGAACTGATGTATTTTGGTGTTATTTGAATCCCAGCCCCTCTGCCTGTGTGACTTAGAGCAAGTCACTTAATGTCTCTTCATGTCTCTGTTTCCTAAGCTGTAAAATGCATGTTATAGAGAGACTTACATCAGGGGGGTGTTAAGAACAGTATTTTTCAAATTTTATGACCATTATCCATAAGATTATACATTTTACATCAAAGCCCAGAACACACGTGCAAATAAGTACACACACACATATATACACATATGCATACATGGGTGCATATATATGCCTGTATCTGAAATGTAGATTTCTAAAATAGGGGTTTATCCATATTAGATGTGATGCATTTGTATAGTTTTTATTCTATTTTTGTTTGTTTCATATTTTTTTACAATTATTTTTACGGCACACTAAATTGATTCTATCACTAATGGATCACAACCCAAATCGGTCCCAATGCCTGTTTTTGTAAAGAAAGCTTTATTGGAACACAGCCGTGCTCATTTATTTACATATATTCTATGACTGCTTTCTTGATACAATGGCAAAGTTGAGAAGTTGCCGCAGAGATCTTTGTCTGCAAAGCTAAAATATTTACTCTGTCCCTTTAAGAAAAGGTTTGCCAATCCCCGGTTTAGAGGGTGAAATGTATTCCATCCAAGGTGGTAGGTTGAATACGATGTCTGGCATATCTGAAGGATTCAATAAATATCTTTGTTATTATTATTGTAGGTAACGTTTTAGCTACTACTACTAACTACAACCAAAGCTAACTAGCCATGGAAGGAGTTTTCTCATCAAATAAATAGGATAAACAAGTTTAGCTTTAAAAAACGTGAGAAGGGATTTAAACAACAAACAAGGAACAAAGACTTTGTAATCTAAGCACCAATTTTCATGCTGAGAGTTATTCAATCTTTTTTATCGCAAGCTCGAGGCACATATATCAGCACAGTCTCTTTTCTAGGTTGGCATTAGAAGCCTCCTTACTGCCAGACAAACCCCAGACAGAGAGAGGTTAGACCACATTTAAGCTTTTAAACCCCTCAGATCCCTCCACTGAAGGTGCCCTGCTCTGCTTCCTGTAGTCCTTAGAGAATAAATCTCTGATAAGCAAAGTAAATTAGATGCAGTGACATTCTGCTAAATGAGTCATTTCCTCTTCTTGGCTGGGCTGGGCTGTTAATTACCAGCTAATCTGATCAATATGGGGGCTGACTGGCAGACAGTGGCTCATGGAGAGAAGGGTAAGGACCCCAGTTTGTCCCCAGTGTCTCTCATTGGGCGAAGTGGATATCAAACCTGCCAGTCCCATCTGAAACCATCTGAATGCTGAGGCAATATGGTTTAGAAGAGGGACAAGACTGTCGTTCAAGAATTAAGCAGGGAAAGCACAGGGAAATGGCGAGCCTCCAACAAAATGTTAAGGTGAAGAAAGGGTGGGCCAAGATTGCGGATCATGCATTATTAAAGCTGCATTCTCTCCTCTCTCCATCTCGATCAAATTTTATTTCAGTGAGGCACAGGGGCTTAAAGAGAGATAAAAGACTTTAAAATATAAATTAAGTCCTATTTATTTTACCACCCTGAGCCAAATGTGCTGGGTTCTGTCTGAATATGTTGCCCAGAAAGGCTGAATGGGTTGGCTTTCAGCTGGATGAATGTCTATGATTTGCTGACATCTGGCAGAAAGGGTCCTGCAGCCAATCAAATCAAAGGCCCCCCGGAAACAATTAGGTTCTTTCTGAGGATCTCTGCCCCAACTTCTTTTCAGAATTACCCTGATAACCATTTGTGAATCCTCCAAAGAGCCTAAATGAGCTTGTGGCAAATTAGAGGGATGCTTCCTTTTGCTTGCATTCACCGACAGCCTTCTCAAAGGCCCATATACACCGATTTGATGACAGGATCCAGTTGTCAGAGTTTCAATGAAGGAGAATGAGCCCATCAGGTTGGCAAAAATTAAACTGCTCGGTTGTATCCAGTACTGGCAAGGGTGTAGGGAAACAGGCAGTCTCCATGTGTTGGTGGGAATGGAAGTTGGTAGAGCCTTTCTTCTGGAGGGTTTTGGAGGGTCGGATGAGGGCTTTGTGACTTGGCAGTAGGTAGTAACATATTCAATGCACATATGTTCTGACCCAGCAATTCTACCTCTAGGATACTAGTAATAATAGAAAATTCTTATGCAGTGATTAGGGTGTGGCAAGCCACTGTTCTAAGCACTTTATAGAGTCTATACTGTCATCATTATGCTATCCTGTCCCTTGGACCCTACCCCCCAAAAATATACATATTATCCAACACTGAATACCTACTATGCATAAGCACAGTGCTAAGGGGTGGATTTTCTCACAAACGCTTGCAACTCTGTCAGGACTATTAATATCTCCATTTTGCAGATGAGGAAGAGGAGGTGTAGAGAGGGTAACTAATTGACACAAGATAACCCAGCAAGTAGGTGAACTAGAACTCCAGCTCAGACTGTGGGATGGTAGAGGGTCAGCTTTCAACCCCTGCCCAGTTCTACCTCTCACAAATGTGCCACAAATGTGTGCACACAAAGTTGTCCACTGTTAAATGGTTTAGCAATAGGGTCCCCTATTACACAGGGACCACCTAAAAATCCATCAATAGGAGATCACATATGCCCATGCTATGAAATGCTTTGCAGCTATAATAAAGCACAGTATAGGTCTTTATGTTCTGAAGTGGCGTGAACTTCAAGAAATGTTAAGGAAAAAAGGCAAGTTTTATGTATACTGTGATTCCATTTGCTTTTGCAAAAAAAGACTTTATTTCAGAGTAGATTTAGGTTCATAGCAAAATTGAGCAGAAGATATAGAGATTTCTCGTACATCCCCACCCCGACACACGCACATCCTCCCCATTATCAATATCCCCCATCAGAGTGGTACACGTGTTACAAACGATGAACCTATACTGACACATCATTATCACCTGAGTCCATAGTTTATGTAAGGTTTACTCTTGGTGTACATTCTTTGGGCTTGGACAAATGTATAATGACATGTATCCACAATTATGGTGTCATATAGAGTAGTGTCACTGCCCTAAAAACCCTCTGTACTCTGCCAATTCATGCTTCCCTCCCCTCTAATCCCTGGCAACCACTGATCTTTTTACTGGCTCCATAGTTTTGCCTTTTCCAGGATGTCATATAGTTGGAATCATACGGCATGTAGCATTTTTAGACTGGCTTCTTTCCCTTAATAATATGCATTTAAGTTTTCTCCATGGTCTTTTCATGGCTTGATACTTTGTTTCTTTTTAGTGCTGAATAATATTCCACTGTATGGATATACAACAGTTTGTTTATCCATTCACCCACTGAAAGACATCTTGGTTGCTTCCAAGTTTTGGCTATTGTGAATAAAGCTGCTATAAACATCCCGTTTCTTACATGGCTCATTTACTTTTGAAAATAGTGTGTTTTTGTGATGTACACATGTGTGTACATTTAAACACGTGTGTGCTTAAATCTCAAAAGTATCACACCAACTATTAATAATGGTCACTTCTGGAGAAAGAAATTGAATCTAATGCAAATACAAAGTGAAGAATACATTTTATTCTTTTTTAATTCTTTGGAGCTGTGTGTCATTTTAATGTTTTTGCACTGAACATGTATTCATGAAATTACTTGACTAATTACATTAAAAATTAAAAACTGGGAAAACTAAGATAAAGTAAAGAGTAATATTTCATGCAAGAGGTGAGCCTTATATTTTCATACTCCACTGCAAATGCTCCATAAATGTTTGACTTACTCATCTGAGTTAAGGATGTGCTGTCACTCCTCATTATTCATGGATTCTGTATTTGTGAATTTGCCTACTCACTAAAATATATTTGGAACCCCCAAATAAATGCGGCTTTTGCACGGTCATTTATAAACATGCATATGAGGAAACTGAGGCTCAGAAAGGTAATGATAACCTGACCGCATTCACACAGGCCACACGCTGGCCACTATGCAGTGCTGCCTCCATAGCAGAAACACAGAAAAGGCAGGTGTATGTGACCAAACAACATTTTTTAAATGAACGGCTATGGCCTTAGGTGTTGAAACAGAGTCTGAATGACAGCAGGAAGAGAAAAAAAGACATGGGCTTAACATGCACAGTGATAAACGGTCACCCCATAGAAGCTGGGCATGAACAAGGAAGCAAGAGATGGAGCTCTGTACTCATGTAAAGAGTGTCCATTTGGTAAAGAAGATGTGGTACATATACACAATGGAATGCTACTCAGCTATAAAAAAGAGTGGCATATGGCATTTGCGGCAACATGGATGGACCTAGAGATTATCATACTAAGTGAAGTAAGTTAGAAAGAGAAAGACAAACACTCTATGACATCACTTATATGTGGAATCTAAAATATGACACAAATGAACCTATCTGTGAAATAGAAACAGACTCACAGACATAGAAACCAGACTTGTGGTTGCCAAGGGGGTGGGGGGCGGGGACAGAGGGAGTGGGAGTTTGGGGTTAGCAGATGCAAACTATCATATATAGAATGGATCAATGACAAGGTCCTACTGTATAGCACAGGGAACTATATTCAATATCCTGTAATAAACCATAATGGAAAAGAATTTTTAAAAGAATGTGTGTATGTGTAACTGAATCACTTAGCTGTACAGCAGAAATTAAAACAACATTGTAAATCAACTCTACTTCAGTAAAAAAATCAAACAAAAAATTGTGTCCATTTAAGCTGGAGGAAGAGCAGGCATGTCTGGGCTCCACCCATAGCCCCTCAATCACTTCCTCTTCCCACAGGCAGTCAGAAGCTGGAGTCTCACCACTGAGCCTCCGCCCGAGGGCTTCCCAGGTGTGCTCAGCCCGAGCCTGTGCCTAGAGCAGCCTCAACCAATGGATGGCAGGGATTGGATCCCCACCTTCTGGTGGTATGATGCTGAGCCATGTCTCTAAGTGGCTCCCAAAGGGCCCCAGTGGGACTGGGCCCTCGTTGCCCTCAGAAATAACTGGGGCATATTAATTATAGTTTTGTTCTCATTCTAATAAACAAGTTGGCCTTGTTAAGATGAACATAGAGAATGATTTTTATCCTTCCATTTTTGTTTAAGCCTCTTACCATTTTCAGTTAGCATGTTGCCATAGACAACAATGGGCAGAGGATAGCAGAGTAGAAAATAGAAAGAACCCAGGTCCAACCTGGATCTGCTTGGCTCAGACTTGTTCTTTAACCACTGTTCACTGAGTCTTTTGTTACTTGCAGCGAAATGCAACCCCTACTGATACAAACTCCAAGATGCTTTATAAAAGCAATGGACAATGCTTCAGTGCTATTTCTGCCCAAAATGCATAGCCTATATCGAATCATGACGAAACATAAGACAAACCCAAAATTAGAATTATCCTACAAGATAACTGGTGGTGCTCTTTAAAAATGTAAAGGTCAAGAAACACAAAGAGGGCTTCCCTGGTGGCGCAGTGGTTGAGAGTCCGCCTGCCGATGCAGGGGACAACGGGTTGGTGCCCCGGTCCGGGAAGATCCCACGTGCCGCGGAGCGGCTGGGCCCGTGAGCCATGGCCGCTGAGCCTGCGCGTCTGGAGCCTGTGCTCCGCAACGGGAGAGGCCACAACAGTGAGAGGCCCGCGTACAGCAAAAAAAAAAAAAAAAAAAAAAGAAACACAAAGAAAGAACAAGGAACTGTTCCAGATGATTGGAGGTTAAAGAGATAAGACATATAAATAGAATTTGTGACTGTAGGTTGAATATTGGACTAGGAGCAAAGTGAGGAAGAGCTTGACATGTGATGAAATTTGAATATAAAGTGTGCAATAGACAATAGTAGTATATCAATGTTCCTGACCTTGATAACTAAACAAAGGTTATGTAAAGAATGACCTCATTCTTAGGTATTTAGGAGTAAAAAGACACTCTCAAACACTTCAGAAACACACACACATGCACATATACGTATACATGAAGAGCAAGAATGATAAAGCAAGTGAAGCGAAATATAAACAATAGATGAATCTGGATATAGATGAATCTATAATCAAAGATCTTTATGTTATTCTTGCAATTGTTCCTTAAATTTGAAATTATAGCAAAATAAAGAATTATACAAAAAACAAGGCATAATAAGCACTTACACTGTCAGGTGAAACCTCTGCTTACCTCTGCTCTTTTCCCCTCTTTAGGACTAACAGTAACGGAGGAAGAGAACAGAAAAACAGAAAAACTGGATTGAGGATACAGACAGAATATGGATTGAGGAATAATTGTTAAGGTGAAGAACTGCAAATCCCCCTAAAATGGTGTGATTTTAAAGGAGTCACCCCAGGTAGGTGAAGAATGATCATGTTTCAAAAATAATAACTAGTATACTCAGTGCTTACCGAGTATTGAGCACTGTCCTAACTGCTTTATGTGTATTATCTCATTTAATTTCATTTAACCCATTTAATTACTTAGTGTTTAATTCTTTTTTTAGTGTCTAATTCTTAATCATCAGAGATATATTTATAATGTAATGAATCTAATCATTTACTATACATTGATAAACATTAAACTATTAATAATATTTAATCATTTAGTATGCATTAATAAAAATATCTTGTACCTCATAATATTTAATTGTTCAATTTATAAAAGCAAAGCCTCAGAGTTGTGGTTTTTTAAAATTTTGTTAATTTTGTCAATAGTTAATGACACTAAAAGCTGACATTTACTGAGCCCTTAGCATGTGCCAGGACCAGTTCTAAGCATTTGACATGCACTATCTCATGAATGAATTAATTCTTACAGCAGCCCAGGAACCCAGTACCATAATTATCTCCATTTCACACTAAGGAGACTGAGAAACTTGTTCAAGTTCACAGTGAAGCAATGTGACGGATGGAGCTGGATTCAAACCCAGATCGGTGTGACTGTAGAGCCCGCCAGGAGTTGCTTTTGAAAATACAGGTGTGTGTGATGAGACAGCCGACTGAGGCCCAGTCCAGTCAGGTGTGTGGCCAACCTCAGGACCCAGCCCAGAGGAACAAAAATAAATAAGAGGCAAAGTCAGGCCCTTTTTTCCCTAAGAAACTCATGGTCTGGAAGCTTCCCCAGTTCACAATCCCAGATTACAGACCCACACACTTCAGCATCTCCAAAGAGTAGTTTATTTAAATTCTGTTGTATCGGCTCCATCTTCTCCTGATGTGCGTATTTAAAATCAGCTTCAAAAGCACTTTAATCTTTATGATTTTTAGGGACTTCCCAGGGCTTACAGCGCACCACATTAATCATCCTTTCTGTTAAAAGTGCATCAAAGTTGGTTGCATCTCAGCAAACCCCACAGGTTCCTACGGGCTTTGGATTAAATGTGGCTAAAGATTAAAGCCTGAGTTAGTGAACTATGTCTTTCACAAAAGGACCTCAAACACACTATAATAATGCTGTGAAAGCGCAGTTAACACATTTAGAATGGGTCGTTCATTTCAAGGTAGCGTTTTTGCTTTCTTTCCACTCTGCTGGAATTTGATCTTATTATTTATCCTTCGGTTCTACTCTTGCACAGAAGGTATTTTGTCTTGTTTTTTAAAAAATCTAATCCTATGTCATACTTCCTCCCACCGCCACCATTCTCTCCTCTCTCCCCTTCCTCCCCTACTCCACTGTCAATCTACAAAAAAAGAACTGAACCTCAAAAAGATTTCCATCCTATAAAACTTTCCACCCTTTCTGATGTCAAAGCGAAAACGAACTGGTAATGATAAAAGCTAACAGTCAGAAATGAACATAAATACCCAAGAGGGAAAAGGGATTTTTCCATTTGTGTGAGTTTCCAGCTTCCCTGACGTCCTTTGTGGGTCTGGCTTATGCAACCTTGGCCTAGATTCTTATAGCAGCTGCCTGAGAAGTAGGGCCTAGACTTAGGGTGAGACAAGGGGGGGTACCTAGGACACAAAATTTAAGGGGACACTGACTCTTGGGGCGTGCAAGTACCCTGGGTACCCTACTTGCTCACCCCAGTCCCAGCCCTGCCAGATAGTCCCCTACCTCCATCCTCAGCATATTTCTAACCCCTCTCCTCATTAGGGTCCTCAGTAGCCAGAGTCATCATTTTAGAGGATAAACCCCATCCTGCCACTTCTCTGATGAAAACCCTCTGATGGCTCACTGGCACCCTCAGGATAAAAGCTAGACTCCCTAACTGGGCTTTACAAAGCCTTCACCTCTGACTCCTGCCCATCTCGCCCCCTCCCATCCCACCTTTCTCCCCTCCCTTCCTGTGCAGTCTGGATGTCACAGCTGCCACTCCCTCTTGCTTGAACAGTCCTCTCTCCCTATTTTTCCAAGCTAACTCCAGCTCATTTTGCAGCTCTCACTGGAAAAAAAGAGCAGAGCAGTAGATCAGGAGAGGGGCTGAATTATAGTCACAGGCTGGCTTTGAATCCAGCTCTGCCACTTACTTGAGCAAGTTACCTAACGTTTCTGGGTTTGAATTTTCTCAGCTATACACTGGTGGTGAGCAGTGCACCTCATGAATTGACAGTGGATGGGAGAATTAAAATAAGAAACCGTGCCTGGTGTCTGGCTAGCATTACACGTGTCAGATATCATCGTGCCACAAGAGTCTTCTCCATGAGCCCCCAGGTCTAGGTTGAACAGCCCCTCTGAGGCAATTCTGTACTACCCACTCTTAATTCTTTCCCGTGTTACCATTATCACTTGCTTAAGTCTGTCTCTCCCTCTGGTAGGCAAGCCTAAAGGCCGAGACTGGATCTGTCTTGTTCACTGCTGTCCTGCTATCATACTGCCTAGCACATAGTAGGTGCTGAAAAACTATGTGTTGGATGTATGCGCCAATAGTACAAGTGACACGGCCACTGGAACAAAACCCATCCCAGCTCTGGGACAAGCAGCAGAAGATTTAGAAGAACCCATGATTGTTCTGCAGAGCTCACTGCTGAACTGGAAAGCCTCAAACTGAAGCAAATTTTAATTCAACCAAATGTGAATGGGATTATGTGCCAGGTATCATGCTATGCAATAGGAAATACAAAGATGAATAAGTCCTTGCCCTCAGTGATGTGGTAGGAGAGATGCTTAGAACTTGAAATGGTCATCTTTTCATGCTGAGAGAAAAGACTCTGCTGATCTGAAATGCATAGTTTCAACAGTACAGTTTCTTGAACCAGACATGTATGGGTTCAAATCCCACAGCCTCACAACTTGCAAACTGCTTGACCTTAAACAAGGTACTTAACTTCTCTGAGCTTCCAGGCTTTTCATCTGTAAAAGGCAGATAATAATAGTACTCGCCTCAAAGGGAGGAAATGAGAAAACCCATGTAGTTCACCTTAGCACAAGGCACGGCAAATAGAAAATACTGTGTTGTTATTGGTGTCACTGGTGTTATTATTGCCATCTTCAGGCCCTCACTGACCTAGGTCCATGTACCTTATTTGTTCTTATTCTCTTCTATGAGCTGGCTTTCATTTTTTATTATTGCTTCAACTTAAAAGTTGGAAAAATACATATGTGAGACTCAGAGTTACTTGGCAGCATGAGGCAAAGCTAATTTTTTGTAGCCAGAAGAGGGTTGGAACACTTTTATTTCAAACTAATCGCCAACACAGAGCAAGCCAGGACAGACCTAGAGCTTTGCAGTTTTCCTTTCGCTGTTTTTGGATGGATTCTCAGAGTCCATGTCTTAGAATGACCTGTGGCCCTGTGATAATCTCATGGGAAAGACTTCGTCTTTTGTGGTGGGTTTTGAGGAAGTTAGAACCAGTTGTTTTTTCTCTATCTCAGAAAGTTCTTTCTTCTTTCTCAGTACGTAGTATTGCTTACCTGAGGCACAAGAAGAGGGTATAAAAGGAATGATAAATAGGTCTCTTCTCTTATGTCACCTCTTATTGATTGTTGGTGGGTGCCTGGAGCATCATCTTAAGACGGATTCTGATGTAGCTTTTGGTTCAGTGGGAAAGAGCGTGTTGATTGATTAGTAATGTCTGTCCCGGGTCTGTACGTGGGGAGTGCCAGAACTGAATGTCCCTAGATGAAAAGCATTTTTTCCAGAGGCCTGGAAAATTCTACCTCCTCTCCATATTCCGCATGCTATTTGTTTCTCTCCATCTTACCTTCCTGTTCAAGCCACTGCCACATGGTAGTTCAAAAATAAATTTACTGTTACTTCAGTTGATTTCTTTCCATTTGAAAAGAAGAATGATTCAAGGATGATGCACAGAAGAAAACTCAGTAAGATTTAAGTAGAGGGATAATTGGATCCTGGGTGTCAGGGGCCAAGTGGCAGCACTTAATCACCAAAGGCAAGGTCGGCGTGGTTACAGTACTGGACAGCAAGCAGAGTCAGAACAGTAATCAGAATGGTCTACCTCACAGAGGTGGTGTTGGTATAGTGTTGGCTAGTGACCACAGTGTAACTAGAAAATAAACAGATGGGCAATCTACTAAATTCTTACTTGATCTGCACAAGCAGAAGAGTTTTAGGTCGAGTGAACAGAAGTCTAACTTGAATCACCAAAACAGAGAGTCACAGCCCCCTAAGCAATTTCCAGACTGGAGTCAGTTAATAGACCCAGGATCCTTTGAATGAAAGGGAGGCTGTGTCCCCTTGAGGAAGGACCTTGCTACACTGCCCAAAATTTATACAGTTAGTCTTTCTCCCAGCCTTCTAAAAAGGGACCTACAGCCTTTTCTCAGGGTGACTTGTATCAGAAAAAAGGAAACAATCAGACCTTTTGGGGATACTGGACACTGGCTCTGAACAAGGCATCACTGTGGTCCACCAGTCAAGAGTAGTGGCTTATGGAGGTCAGGCTCTCAATCAAAAGTTTTAGTTTAGGTTCATTTCGCAGTGGGTCCAGTTGGCCCCTGAACCCATCCTGTGGTTATTTCCCCAGTTCTGGAACGCATGATTGGAATAGACATACTCAGCAACTGGCAGAATCCCTAAAAACGCTAGCTGTTTATCCGAAACTCAAATTGAACTGGGTGTCTGTATTTTTATTTGCTAAATCTGGCAACCCCACCTGAAGGAAATTCCAGGTGAGGAAAATGACCTTGTGAGCAAAGGCTTAGAGGGTAGGAGAGTGAAGGTTTGTTAGGAAGATTGCAACCCTGAGCTGGACCTCTGGTTGGTGTAAAACAAGGGCCAAAGGGTGTGAAATTCACTAGGGCTTGGGAAAGCTCTGGAAATTTCACTTTTTAAAAAGAGCCCATTTGTCCCTAGCCAAAACAACGACCCAAAACCAAACCAAACCCTTGCAGTTTTTCCTCAGTTGATTAACTTCTAGGAAATTCCCTTTATTAGGTCTGGTGATTATAAAACAAATTGTCCGGAAGTGATGCTTTAAACAGTGCATTGGCAGGGAGGAACGTTCACATGAAAGGAGTCTAACTTTCTTTGAGCTGATGCAATAGCTGCTTTGTGAATTTGCTGCCTGGATTATGTGCCCGAGGGCGGGAAGAGGTTAAGATGCTTAAAGTAGTTTGAATTGGTTGGTTAAAGGAAGGGCTAATCACAGGTGGTTTGGTGCTATATATCAAAAGACCTAAAAATGTACATATCTTTTGTCACAGCAACTCGACTTGGAGCAAAAATCAGAGTAAAGATGGACATTCCAGGATCTAACTGCAATGATGATTGTAAGTGAAAAACTGGAAATCACCTATATGCTTATTAAGAGAGAACTGAGTAGTGTTGAAACATGCATACAACGAAATATTACCCGTTAAAAAGGACCGTGTGCTGGGCTTCCCTGGTGGCGCAGTGGTTGAGAGTCCGCCTGCCGATGCAGGGGACACGGGTTCGTGCCCCGGTCCAGGAGGATCCCACATGCCGCGGAGCGGCTGGGCCCGTGAGCCATGGCCGCTGAGCCTGTGCGACCGGAGCCTGTGCTCCGCAGCGGGAGAAGCCACAACGGTGAGAGGCCCGCGTACCGCAAAAAAAAAAAAAAAAAAAAAAAAAAGAATCCATCCTGCTTTTCCAGAAGGCTCACCAAGTTCTGTGAGGTTGATTCAAGCTCTCTTCCTCTGTTCTCATCATCTCCTGTCTGGACCATACAAGAGCCTCCCAACCAGTCTCCCTCCCATCCCAGTCCCACCCAATTCCATTTCCTCCTATGCCAGTGCCTTAGGGATCCTTCTAGATTCTCTCTTCCCTGACCACATCAATCCCCTGCATAAAACCCTTCAACAGCTCCTAAGTGCCTGATTTATCACACTGTCATCGAGAATAATAATTATGAAATTAATTTTAACAGTTATACATTTTTGAGTTCTTGCTACGTGCCAAGCATGGTGCTAAGCATGTTACATGCGCGATCTCATTTTTCAAAATATTTTATTATGAAAATTTTCAAACATAAAAAAATGGAGAAAGAATAGCACAGTCCCCTCCCTCTCTTCTTCATAATTTTAAAATTCAAAAAGCTCTGAAATCCAGAAGTTTATCATACATTTGGTGCTAAAACTCATTTGGTAGCAAAGCCTGGCCCAGATAAGTATGAAATTATCTACGTCTTTATTTAATCCACTTTGTGTGACTATTCAAAAGTATCATTGCAAACATATTAATATATTTGATGATATAGGCTGTGATGTAATAATATACAGTGCATGCACCTAAATGCCTTTCTAAACTCTAGAAATATCTGAATTCAAGCGCACAAGATTTTTGGATAAGGAACTGTATGTGTGTACAAGGAGCACCTATATACCTGCAACTTAGATTCAGAAACTGTTAGCATTTCGACGTCTTTGGTTTTCCATTGATCTATAGATGTAGATGATATGGATAATACAGATACAGATATAGATGATATCAATTATAGATGTAGATATGGATACTGTTGTAGCCCCCCACCAAAAAATATAACCACATCAAATCCTTGGAACCTGTGAATGTTACCTTATTTGGAAGAGTTCTTTGCAGACTGAATTAAGGATCTTGAGGTGAGATCATCCTGAATTATCCAGAGGGACCCTAAATCCAATGACAACTGTCCTTATAAAAGACACACAGACAGAAGAGAGGAGGCAACGTGAAAGAGATTAGGGTGATGTGGCCACAAGCTGGGGAAAGCCAGGAACGTCAGAATTGGAAGAAGCAAGGAAGGAGTCTCCTCTAGAGCCTCCAGATGGATCAAGGTCCTGCCAACATCTTGATTTCAGAATTCTGGTCTCCAGCACCATGAGAGAATAAATTTCTGCTGTTTTAAGCCACCCAGTTTGTGGTAATTTGTTGCAGCAGCCCCAGGAAACTAATACAGATTTAAATATAGATACAGATATTGACGGAGCTGTCGGCATAGGCTGAACCATTTGAAAGCGCTTACAGCCTTCGTGACACTTCACTCCTAAACCCTTCCATGCCTGCATCTCATGTAGCCCTCCTAGAGCCCCGTGAGACACATGTACATAAAGGCACATCTCGTTTTCTTGTGCTTTGCTTTATTGCACTTCACAGATATTGCGTTTTTTATAAATTGAAGGTTTGTGACAACTCTGTGTCGATCAAGTCTGTTGGAGCCATTTTTCCAGAGCATTTGCTCACTTCATGTCTCTGTACCACACTTTGGTAATTCTCGTAATATTTCAAACTTTCTCATTATTATTATATGATGGTGATCTGTGATCAGCGATCTGTGATGTTACTGCTAAGACTCGCTGAAGGCTCTGATAATGGTTAGCATTTTTTAGCAATGAAGTATTTTTTTTAAATAAAGGTATGGGAGGCAGTAAGGCCCTACAATGTTTCTACACAGCAATGGCAACATGAAGTATGTATGTGAGAGAACTTTTGACCCAATAGCCTGAAATACTTACACTCTTACTCTGCTCCTGCAACTCCTTGTAGGTTGTGGGACTTCTAACCTCACCACCCACCCCATCTGAAAGTCCGTTAGGCCCCCAACCCCTGGGACAATCACACACTCCCCACTGGATATCAAAAGCAATAAAGTACTTTTTAAATTAAGGTATGTAATGTACATCGCTTTTTTAGACCTAATGTTACGGCACACCTAATAGTCCACAATATAGTGTAAATATAAATTTTATATGCACAGAGAAACCAAAAAAAATCGTGTGACTCACTTTATTGTGATATTCACTTCACTGTGGTGGTCTGGGATGTCTCCAAGATATTTTGGTGGCATAATTTTTTACCAAGTTATGCCACCATCACCATAAATCAGTTTTATAACATTTCATCACTCCAATATTATCCCTCATGCACATTTACTGTTAGTTCCTGTCTCCACCCCACTCAGGCACTAATCTACTTTCTATCTTTATAGTTTTTCCTTTTCTGGATATTTCAGATAACTAGACCATACCATATATGGTCTCTTGCATATGGCTTGTTTTCCTGAGCAAAACATTTATGAGGTTCATCTATGTCGTAGCATTATATGTAGATTGTTCCTTTTTATTGCTGAATAGTATTCCCTCATATACCACATCTGCCTATCCATTTGCCAGTTGATGGACGTTTAGGTTGTTTCCAATTTTTGTCCAGCCCATCATATTTTAACCTAGGGCTAGTGGGTGGACTTCACAGCTTCTGTCAGCTCCTTGACATGACATGCAAAATGTGTGTACATGTTTTTCTGCCCTAGGTAACAAGACAGGATGTGGTGTGACATATATGACTGTGCCCATTACAGAGGCCAGGAAATGGAGGCATATAGAAAGTACACCCAGTTCCATTTCTTGCCACTCTTGGAGTAAAATTCAAAGCAAGGGGATTGCACCTGACCCGCCACGGAATGTACAAGCAAGCATTCCAGACAGAGAGTTGAGGGGTGTGGAAACCCTAGAAGGGCTTGAGGGCAGGCAGCAGTCTCACCCCCTCGAAAGGTAGAAGTTATCCTGAGACTTCTCAGCAGGGAAGCAGTCGTGCTCAAGCCAACAAGGAGAGTTTCACTCCCGTGGGAGCCACGCCTGTTCTACCTTCTGATGCTTTGTCCTTCCTGCCGCGATGATGTCCACAAAGTTAGCCAGGGTTAGTCAATGAGATGTTAGGGCTGGGATGGCTGCCTCCTCAGCGGGGATGCCCGTGTTTGAGCAAAATGACACAGGTAAATATTGCTATTGGGTCAGCTATGCCAAGGTGGGAGCTGGCCGGGGAAGTGACAAGTCCATAAATTGGAGAGGAATTAGACTATCAGATGGCAGAAGCAGGACACAACACAGCCACCCACTGGAGTCTTTGCCATAACTCAGGGAAGGCATAGCATCTTCCCCAGGAAGAGGTCATCTGAAGAGCAAATCAAATAAGGATGCTTATTTAGAGGAGGGATTTATGGCTCTATTAGCAAAGTGCTCCACGGGGCTGACGTAGGGAGCCGGGAGAAGAGACTGCATCGTCAGCCTTTCAACCTACAAAGAGGGCCCCCCTTGGTGAAGAGACCATTCTGGCATTTTCGAAGGGAGGGCTCAGAAAAGCTTGCCAAGGCGCAGTCCGGGAGGTGCCTGTTGGAGCAGCAAGGAGAAGGCAAGGCAAGCAGATTCCCCCCAGTCACCCCCCAATTTAAACACACAAGTGAGTTGGTTTATATAAAGAAGTGTAAGCAATTTCATTTAAAGAAAGGAGTTCTGCTGTTAAAAAAAAAAAAAGTTTTTTTGGAAACCCCTGTAACATATCTTTCAGCTAAGCCACAAGACTCATGATGACAAATGAGCTCTTACTATGTAGCAGGCTCCATGCCAGGTCCTAGAGACAAGGTGTGAACAAAACAAGGATGATCCTCAACCTCCTGGAGTTTACAGTCTCCTGGGGCAGAGAGACATCGGAAAGCCTGAATTCACAAATAAATATATAATTATAAGTTGTGATAAGTTCAGTATAGAAAATGGTGATAATGAGGCAGAATAGCAGCAGGGAGGGGGTGGGGTGGCCAGAGAAGGCTTCTCAGAAGTGACACTAAAATTGAACCCAGAAGTGGAGTGGAAATCAGTTGGCAAAAGAAATGGATTTGTGAGAAGGGCCAGATGTTTATCTAAAATATTACAACTTTTGCTCAATAACCCATCCACGTGCAGAGGGAGTAAGGTAACCCTTAGGAAAGAAACATCCCACATTCACTGAATTTTTTTTCAACTTTTCTACTAATTGGGCTGATTTCCCATATACCCAGTGCCAGCACCCTGGATGACATCAAATACAGTGGAGGACTCAAAGGTAAGGACCCTGAGCAAAACATTTGTAAAGAGTGGCTTCCAGAAACCTTAGTTCATCCATCCATTTATTCAACAACATTTGTTGTTTATTTATGATGGGCCAGGAGCTGGGGTGGAACAATGAGGGAGATGAGAACCCAGCTCCTAAGCAGCTTAAAACAAAGTACAGAAGGACAGGTAGATAGGCAGTGTGAGAAGGGCACACCTAGGGGACACTTCTGAGAGACTACAAGCCTCAGATAACATGTGACAGGTACTTGAGAGCATGAATGGCAGTGCCAGGCCACCACTTACTCCTCTCCTAATCTCAGCCCAAGCAGTTCTGCTTTAGGCTGTCATCATGCTGAGAAATATTTGGAGGTAAAAAAAGAGGAAAGGTCTACTGCTTAAAGAGAGGAGGAGACCTCTGGAGAAAACTCCAATTCAAAAAGATACATGCACCCCAATGTTCATAGCAGCTCTATTTACAATAGCCAAGACATGGAAGCAACCTCAATGTCCATTGACAAACGAATGGATAAAGAAGATGTGGTACATATATACAATGGAATATTACTCAGCCATAAAAAAGAATGAAATAATGCCCTTTGCAGTAATATGGATGAACCTAGAGATTATCATACTAAGTGAAGTAAGTTAGACAGAGAAAGAGAAATACCATATGATGTCACTTATACGTGGAATGTAAAAAAAAATGATACAAATGAACTTATTTACAAAACAGAAATAGACTCACTTATGGTTACCAAAGAGGATAGCAGGGGGCAGGGGAGAGATAAATTAGGAGTTTGGGATTAACATATACACACTACCATATATAAAATACTGGTATAGATAAACAACAAGGACCTACTGTATAACACAGGGAACTATATTCAATATCTTATAATAACCTATAATGGAAAAAAAGGGGGGAGGCCTATTTAAAGAAATTGTTAAAGAAATCAATAATTAATAACCTTCCAAAACAGAAAGGACCAGGCCCAGAATTCACTGGTAAATCCTACCAAAAGTTTAAGGAAGAAATTATACCAATTATACAAGCTCTTTCAGAAGATAGAAGCAGAGAGAACACATCTTAACTCCCAGACAAGGATATTATCAGAAAACTATATACCAATATTTCTTATGAACATAGACCAATATCTCTTATGCAAAACTCCTCAACAATTTATTAGCAAATCAAATCCAACAATGCATGAAAAGAATTACACACCACAACCAAGGAGAGATTTACCCAAGTATGCAATAATGGTTCAACATTTGAAAATCAATTACGTAATGTAATCAAATTAATGTAATCTATCACAACAACAGGTCAAAAAAGAAAAATCACATGATCACATCAATAGATGCAGGAAACATAATTTGACAAAATCCACTATGAATTCATAATTTTAAAAAACACCCTCAGTAAACTAGGAATAGAGGAGAATTTCCTCAACTTGATAAAGAATATCTACACAATCCCTACACCTAACATCCTACTTCATGGTGAGAAACTTGAAGCTTTCCCACTAAGGTCAGGAATAAGACAAAGATGTCCCCTCATACCCCACTTTTCAACATTGTACTGGAAGTCCTATCTATTGCAATAAGACAAGAAAAGGAGATAAAAGGTATACAGATTGAGAAGCAAAAAATAAAGCTGTCTTGTTTGCAGATGACATGATTGTCTATGCAGAAAATCTGAAAGTATTTACAAGAAAAAAAAACTCTTGAAACTAATAAGTTATTACAGCAAGGTTGCAAAAGACAAGGTTAATATACAAAAGTCAGCTGCTTCCCTATATCAGCAATGAATAAGTGGAATTTGAAATTAAAAACAGTATCAGTTACAATTAGGAAAGAGGGGTGGGAATTGTGTGTGTAAAGAAAAGTAAAGACAAGAGGAAACGTCTTCAACTAGTCCACAGTCTGTCCCTAGGGTTGTGCTTTTTCCTTGTCAGCCCGTTAAGCATCTGCCTCACTCCCAGTCCTCCAAAAAGCAATAATCAACTCAAGTGACCCAATTTCCTAGCACTGAAGCCAGCATCCCCAGGAATATATGATGAAGAGGAACTACTTCTGTTTTTAATCTACAAGTCAAATGTCATCATGTTACCCCCTGGCACTACCTCTTTGATGACCGTCCCTTCACTTTCAAAATCCTTAAAGTGGCAGTCAAGACCTCCCCATAAACTAACCCCTGCTTACCTCCCTAGCCTCACATCACTTCCCATTAACCCCTGTGACACTACGGCACCTACCTTTTCTTAAGTCACTGAATACACCCATCTCCTTTCTGCATCCAGCCTTAGCTCATGCCATTTGCTCCACTGTGGCTCCAAGGATTTCTGAAGATGTTGGAGGAATGTGTCTTTCTTGCCTCTGTGAATTTGCAAGGGGAAAGATGGTGTGAAAATCCAAGAATTTGGAGACCCAAGGAAGACACTTTGTGTATGAGTGAGAATTCAGTTAAACTAAAGCATTGCATTTTTGAATGAAGCCACCAGTTTCCTTTCTTTCACCTTCAACTGGACTTAAAACTTAAGTTATGATGTGTGTGTGTGTAGTGCATGTACTCCTTGGTAAAAATTGTTTCTAACAGACTTGGAATCATGAACTCCCCAGATGTGCAAGCTGCTGGAATAATAACCCATCTGTGCTATGTAAACTGGAATCTGAAATGTTACCTGCTGAGACAAAAACGTTCTGAGAGGTGGAATTTGACTCGTGCGTGTGTGTGTGTGTGTGTGTGTGTGTGTGTGTGAAAGACAGAAACACTTTAACCTAAAAAAGTGTTTCCTGAATTTTTTTCATTTGTGTACTCTCTTCAAAATTTTTATGCAACTACCATCTGTAGTTTCCTATAGGGATTTCCTATATTTTCATAATATTTTTTTCTTTAAATTGATCTAATTTTTGTAAACTTAGATTCAAACTAAAATGAATATCCAAGAAGCCATACTGGGATAAAATAATTGCAAAATACATATCTGATAAAGGTCTGGTATATGCAAAGAAGTTTTAAAACTCAAAAATAAGAAAACAAACAACTCAATTAAAAACTGGGCGAAAGACCTGAACAGACACCTAAGAAAAGAAGATATACAGATGAAAACTAAGCATGTGAAAAGATGCTCAATGTCATGTCATTAGGGAAATGAAAATTAAAATAACCAGGGGACACCACTACACACATTGCTGTAGAGTGAATGTTCATGTCCCCACCTACTCCCCAATTCATATATTGAAATCTTAATCCCCAGTGTGATGGTATTTGGAGACGGGGACTTTGGGAGGTGATTGATTAGGTCATGAGGGCAGAACTCACATGAATGGGATTATTGCCCTTATAAAGGAGACCCCAGAGAGCTCCCTCACCCCCTCTGCCATGTGAGAACACAGCGAGAAGATGGCCATCTATGAATCAGGAAGTGAGCCCTCACCAGACACCAACTCTGCTGGTGCCTTGATCTTGGATGTCCCAGTTTCCAGAACTGCAAGAAACTTCTGTTGTTTATAAACCACCTAGTCTATGGTATTCTGTTATGGCAACCTGATTGGACTAAGACCACTTATTAGAATGGCTAAAATCCAGAACACTGACAGCACAACACCAAACGTTGATAGGAATGTGGAGCAACAAGAACTGTCCTTCATTGTGGGTGAGAACGCAAAATGGTCCAGTTCTTTGGAAGACAGTTTAGCATTTTCTTACAAAACTAAACACACTCTTAACATACAATTCAGCAGTCATGCTCCTTGGTATATACCCAAATGATCTGCAAAGTTATGTCCACAGAAAAGCCTGCACACAACAGTTTATGGCAGCTTTATTCATAATTGCCAAAACTTGGAAGCAAGCAAGATATCCTTCAGTCCATGGTGCACCCAGACAATGGAATATGATTCAGCTAAAAGAGAAATGGTCTATCACGCCATGAAATGACATGGGGGAAACTTAAATGCATATGGCTAAATGAAATGAACCAATTTTAAAAAGCTATATTCTATATGATTCCAATATGTGACACTTTGGGAAAGGCAAAACTATGGAGACAGTAAAAAGATCAATGGTTGCCAGGGGGCTGGGGGGAGGGACAAATAGTTGGAGCACAAGGGATTTTTAGGGCAGTGGAAACTATTCTGTATGATACTGTAATGGTGGATACCTGTCATTGTACGTTCGTCAAAACGCACAGAATGTACAACACAAAGAGTGAGCCCTAATGTAATTTATTAACTTTAGTTAATAATAATGTGTCAATACTGGCTCATCAGTTGTAAGATATGTTCTACATTAAAACAAAATATTGATAATAGGGGAAACAGGACTTTCAGTTTCCAGTTGGGAGTTGCCACTCTGTACTAACAATAAATAAAAAGATGAACAGACTGAAAAATCAAAAACTCTACTTGGATCTCTAAGAGAGGGGAAGACACAGGGCAAACGGCTGCCCTCAGACTGTAGGGACAGATAGGCAAACACAGGGAGTCATGGCTTTGCTGGAGCAGAGACTGGAGTGCACATCACCACAGGAACCAGAGCTGAGGTAGGAAAACCAAAACTGCAATTGATGGATTACTGGAGGCTCAGTGTAGACAACTCTGAGAGTAAAAACTCTAGAAGGACACGGTCAAGAGTGGGCCACCCACAGTTTTGCGAGGTTTACCTCCAGTAGTTTGACCAGGTTCCTACAGTAAATATTGGGGAAAAAATCCCCTGTGCTTCTAGCAGCGGGGAGGGGAAGAGGAACCATTCTGGAATATGCCAGAGTATTCTATTCTTCTTAAAAAAGCTTGCCCTTGGAAGAAATTGATTAATCAGAGCCTAACCTTCTGAGGTTTCATCAGAGCCTAACTGACCTGGGGAAAGGAAAATACCCAACTCCAGTCAGCTCTAGCCTTTCATGTGGGAGAAGGGAAATACCAACCCCTTAGGTGGGACAGGATGTCTTGATTACTGCAGCTTTATAGTAAGTTTTGAAGTTGAATGCTGCCAGTCCTCCAGCTTTGTTTTTCTCCTTCAATATTATGTTGGCTATTCTGTATCTTTTTTTCTCTCCACATAAACTTTAGAATCCGTTTGTCAATATCCACAAAATAAGTTGCTCAGATTTTGATTGGGATTTCATTAAATCTATAAATCAAGTTCATGGTAATTCTATTTTTAGTTTTTTAAGGAACCTCCATACTGTTCTCCATAGTGGTTGTATCAATTTACATTCCCACCAACAGTGCAAGAGGGTTCCCTTTTCTCCACACCCTCTCCAGCATTTATTGTTTCTAGATTTTTTGATAATGGCCATTCTGACCAGTGTGAGATGATATCTCATTGTAGTTTTGATTTGCATTTCTCTAATGATTAATGATGTTGAGCATTCTTTCATGTGTTTGTTGGCAATCTGTATATCTTCTCTGGAGAAATGTCTATTTAGATCTTCTGCCCATTTTTGGATTGGGTGGTTTGGTTTTTGGTTATTGAGATGCTTGATAGAGGGGTGGGATAGGGAGGCGGAGGGGGAGGGAGACGCAAGAGGGAAGAGATATGGGAACATATGTATATGCATAACTGATTCACTTTGTTATAAAGCAGAAACTAACACACCATTGCAAAGCAATTATACTCCAATAAAGATGTTAAAAAAAAAATCAAGTTCAGAAGAACTGACATCTTGACAATGTTGAGTCTATTTATCCATGAACGTGGAATCTCTCTCCATTTATTTAGTTCGTCTTTGATTTCTTTCATCAGAGTTTTGTAGTCTTCCTCATATAGATCTTGTACATATTCTGGTAGGTTTATTCTTAAGTATTTCATTTTTGGGGGTGCCAGTATGTGGAGTGTATGTGTAGATTATTGTACCATCTTGGTCACTTTCTAGCACCTTCAGTGGAAGCATGGAGCTGCTGACACCTTGGTCTCAGGCTTCCAGCCTCCAAAACGGAGAGATAGTACATTTCTGTTGTTCAAGCCACCCAGTTTGTGGTACTTTGTTACAACAGCCCTAGCAAATCAAGACAGTGGGTGAAAAATCACCGTAACATTTGTAGTATCTGGGACTTTGTCACCAATGGGAATCACAATCTCTTCATATTATGGTCCAGGTAATATAGATATTCCAAAATATCATTTATGCTCATCAGTATTTTGAAACACAATTGTTATTAAACCCACTGCTAAATCATGTTATTTAACATGTGAATAAAGGAGCACATTTGCTACTACATCACAATTTTTTAAATACTTTGAGAACTGCATTTCAAAATAATTGGATTTCTTCATAACTCTATTTTATGTTACATATCTTAAAACATTATTCTAGGAAGGGGTTCATAGAATTGCCAAAGGGGTTCCTAGCACAAAACAGGTTAAGAACCCTGCTTTAAGCAGAAGATAAATGGTATAAAGATATATCCCCACACCTCATAACCCCTTCCCCATCAAGGACAGAGTTCTGGGATTGGGGTGAGGGGTGGGTAGGGAGGTGTGTGTTCAGGGAATTGCTTTTCTGGTTAGAAAGTATTGTGTACAAATTTGTCATAATACATGACAAACCAAGTGTAAGGCCTCCCCCCACCCCACTCCCACAAAACACAATGTAAGCACCCAAAGGAAGAAGCTTTGCTTATTTCAATTCTGTGGTCTCAGATATATTAGTCTGCATTCTCCAGAAAAACAGAACCAATAGGGTTTAAATATATATATATATATATATATATATAGAGAGAGAGAGAGAGAGAGAGAGAGAGAGAGAGAGAGAGAGACTGTGTGTGTGTGTGTGTGTGTGTGTGTGTGTGAAGGAGAGAGACTGATTTATTATAAGAAATTGGCCCATAAGGTTAGGAACACTGAGAAGTCCCAAGATCTGCAGTTGGCAAGCTAGACACCCAGGAGAGTCTGTGGAGTAAGTTCCAGTCTGAGTCTAAGGCCAAAGGCAGGAGAAGACTAATGTCCCAGCTTGAAGGCAGTCAGGAGGAGTCCCCTCTTATTCACAGGAAAGTCAGTCCTCTTGTACTCTCAGGGCTTCAACTGATTAGATGAGGCCCACCCTCTTCAGGGAGGGCAATCTGCTTAACTCACTTTATGGATTCAAATGTTAATCTCATGCAAACTATTACATATAGAACGGATAAACAACAAGGTGCTACTGTATAGCACAGGGAACTATATTCAATATCTTGAGATAAACCATAATGGAAAAGAATATATATATATATATATATATGTATGTATAACTGAATCACTTTGCTGTACAGCAGAAATTAATACAACATTATAAATCAAGTATACTTCAACAAAGAAAATGTTAATCTCATCTGGAAACACCCTCACAGGCACCCCAGAATAATGTTTGGCCAAGTGTCTGGGCAGCTGTGACCCAATCAAGTTGACACATAAAATGAACTACAGTAAGTCTAAACTGTACTTAGCACACCATTGGTGCTCAATAAATATTTGTGGAATGAATGACTGAAAAATAAATGCTAGAAACATCCAAATGGGGCCAGGAGGGAGGGGGAGAAACAGCCCGGGGATCTAAAGTGCCCATCACGGGTGCCACGTCTGGTTTCCCGAGCACAAGAGGGAGAAGGCACGGGACCTCTGTTGGCTTCTATGCACACAGTTCGCTTTTGACAGATGCCCAAGAAGCCACAGGGACTGCTTAAGGCTATGTCTGTCAACTAACAGGTTTCCTAAACTGTGGCAGAGGAGCTGAGCTGGGCAGGCAAACGTTGTACAAGGTTGACAGCCGACATCACCAGGCAAATGGAAGACCCTCAAAGGAGATCCTGGCACTCAGGACAGATTCCAGAGGCTTCAGGACTCCTGGGACCACACGACAGGAATGTGGGTTATGCTGGGAGGCTTGAACAAACTCCCCCTGCTCTGCATGCCCCCCTACCACACACACACACAGGCCTGCCTCACAAAGTCTCCAGGGGGCCTGGGGACACTGAGGATGGTTCTCAGGCAGATGAGTTATTGAGTCACATGCCTCTTTGAATGTCAGATCCTTTTGAATTACGGCCTCATCCACCCCCAGCTTAACCGCTGCTCCTGACACATCAGAGGGGTTGCTGTGAATGACCTGGATTCCAAACCCCAAGGGGCGCCACGGATGAAACCCACCTTCAAAGGACTAGAGGAGAGTAAGGAGAATTGGAAGTCTGAAGATCATTATTTCCAGCTGCAGGGGAGGCAGGAGGAGCCCTGTTGAAATCTCCCAGGAAGTATCACCAAAGCAACGGCTGCAAGATAACCAGAGGGCAGGTCGGCATGAGGCAGAAAACCCAATGTGCTCGTCAGTCAATGAATGAGTGGCTTCCCCTTTTGGGGGACCCTACTACCTGCGAGACTGCTTTCTTGAAGGTCTCACTTTTCACACACACACACTCAGAACTATTAGCAATAAACACCTCTCTGGAGATCTATGCAGCAGCTAGAGTACAGCAGGGGCTGTCCGCCATCCAAGATTGAGAAGGGTACAAGAGCACGGGCTGACTGGCCATCCCTGGGTTATCTCCTCCCAGTTAGCAGTTGCCATAGCAAAACTTGTTTGGCAAAGTGATAAAGAGAGAGAGGCACGGGTATAGATCAGCTCTTTTCTATAGCAGCGCATCGCAGCCGAGACGAACAGCAAAATGTGGATGGTGCCACAACCAAGGCAGCAGCAAATCTATTTCAGTCGGGGACTCTTAGTCTGGTGAAAAACTTCAGCGGGAATTTTCACAGCCTTTGGGCTTCCTGGCAGTTTGTTTATACTCACTATTTAAATAAGCCATTTGGGCACTGCTATGGCCTGAATTCCATCCCCGCCCCAGTTCTTATGCTGAAGTTCTAATCTCCAGGACATCAGAATGTCTTTGGAAACAGGGTCTTTGAACAGGTGATTAAGGTGAAATGAAATCATTAGGGTGAGCCCTAATCCAATATGACTGGTATACTCGTAAGAAGAGGAGATAAGGATACAGAGGGAACACCACGTGAGGACACAGGGAGAAGGCACCATCTACAAGCCAAGGACAGAGGTCTCAGGAGAAACCAACCCTGCTGACACCTTGATTTTGGCCTTCCATCCTCCAGAATGTAAAATAATGTATTTCCATTGTTTGAGCCACTCAGTCTGTGCCACCTTGTTACGGAAGTCTTAGAAAAGTCACAGGCTCCCCACGACAAAAAGCACGAATACATCGTCCAATCAGTGGAACTGTCCATTCAAAGGTATCCCAGGCCAGATGGATGCCTACTCTTACCTGGGAGTCTCCAGCCAATTTTGTAATTTCTAAATTTTAGTGTTGGGGGTAAAGCCCCAATTCCCCACCCTAGTTTCAACTTTGGGATCTAAATAATGCTTGTCTTTCTTGACATCTGCATGCCCTTCCTGAGTGCCCTGTCCATATGCAACCCTTAGGGATGCTTCACCTGCTGGGGATTGAAGGTCTGGAAGAAATGAAACGAGATGGAGCAGAAGCAGCCCTTTGTGCTGATCCACACTGAGCTGGAAAGGCTTTGACCACGTGACCTTTACATTCTCTCAGAAATCCTGGGAGACGTTGAGAGACAGCTGCGGTGGTTCCCATTCCACAGATGAGAAAACTAAGGCGGTGAACAGTGGAATAGCCTAAGACATTCTTTTCCAGCCCTTGATGGTGGGCGTTCCCTGGTGCTTGCAAGTAAAGGTGTGTGTATGTGTGTGCATGTCCATATGCTAAAATAGCTACCGAATCAGTGTCCTTGTTTGCAGCCTTCGTCCCTCCAATCTCTCATCTGAGCTGTATTCAGAGGAGGTTCTACACTTTATGTCTGATCTTATCACCCCATAATAAAACCTTCCATGACCCTCCATTGCTCTTAGGGTAAGTCTGAAATGCCCAAAATGACTGAGAAGACCCTGAAATACTTGACCCCATCCCAGCCCTCTGGTCTCATCTCCCTCCACTCACCACCCCACTCCCCTCCAGCAGTGCTGAGCTGCCTTCTCTCCTCACCTTTCCTCTGGAAACATTCTTCTTTCTCCACATCACCTGGCCAGCTCCTTCCCATATGTCAGACTCAGCCTAGGCAAAACTCCTTCCAGGAAGCCCTCCGCAATCCCACAGCTGGCTTCAATGTCCCTCTATGGATCCCCTGCAACCTCTGCTTCCCTGCTTCTCACCCTGTATTATATCATTGGCTTGTCAGTCTCCCCACTAGAGTGTTAGCTTGGTGAGAATAACGTCTGTGTCGTGGTCTTCATTCTGCCCGCAGGCTGAGTACAGCGCATGGCACATAGTAGATGCTCACTGAATATTAGTTTAAATGAATTTTGAATAGAAGTCAGATATATGGACATGGGGGCAGGAGAACAAGGTACCATCCTTCTCTCACGTTCGGACATTTCCATGGGTAGGACCCAGAAAGAGAAATGTTTAAAAAAATACACCTTGACTTTAAGTCAAGCAGAGGCTGACCTTAAACCAACCATCGGTGAAATTTAGCAAAGGACTGTTGTTTGGGTGAAAAAAAAAAGCTCAAGTTTAACTGAATCCCTTCTAGGAAATTGTTTTTGCAAACCATAATGCTCTGCTCAGAAGTAAAAACTGAGTGTTGCCACTCATATCCCCTTGTCCAAAACTCAGACATGTGGCCACATATTGCTTCAAGGAAGAGTGGGAAATGTAGTCTTTATTCTAGGCAACCATGTGCTCTATGAAAAATCATTTTACTCTGGAAGAAAGGGAGATTGGATATAGAGGGACAACTGGTAGGCCTTTGCTCAGCATCCTCAGGTATCCATAGCAACCCCTCCTACCTACACAGCCCGCATTCTTTGTCAGAGTTCACAGAATCCCCTGGCATGAGTGACAGCAACAAGAAGTAACCACGCTTCATCCTAAGACTCCTAGGACCCACTGGGGCATGACATGAGGCATCAGATGGGAAATTGGGAAACTGTAAACCTTTCTTCAAAGCCCCAGTGCCCCTTTGCATCATCTCCCCCTCCATTATCTTGTACCACATTATTTGCAAATTGAGAGGCATCAGGTCTAATGAAGAGATCCCTAACTCTGGTGCAGAAGACCTGGGTTTGAATCTTGTATAAGCCCCTTATCAGCTGTATGGCCTTAAAGCATTTAACTCAACTGTGCCTCATTTTCTCATCTGTAAAATGGGGATTATAAGATCTCATGGGATCGCATTAAGGCATAAGCAGCTCCAGTAAGGGCTCAGTAAATGGCAGTGACTGTCATCACAATGCTTCTTTTGGTCACCGGGGTCATTACAGCTGCCTTCTGCATAATCACCCAACAAGTGGAGTTTATTAAAAGAGCCTCCATTCCAGGGCTAAGTCACAGGATTTTCAGAGAATCAATATGTTAAGCCACTCAGTACAAGGAGACAGGCCATAAATAAAATCGGATTCAAGGACTGTCCCAGATGGAACAGACCTGTGTACACCCTGCTTTATCATTTTCCTATTTGTTACTGTTATCACTATAGCTAATCACAATAGCATTTGTCTGGTGCCTCCTCTGTGCCAGGCACCATGCTTTTCAATCTTCACAATATTCCCACACGGCAAGTTTTCTCATTCTTCTTTCACAGGCCAGGAGTTTGTGTTCGGAGGGGAAAAGTGATTTGACCCAAGTCACCCAGAGCCAGCCTAGTATTCAGGTCCAATTTTAAAACAGTACTTTTTATTTATTCATTTGCTCCTTTTATATTTTATATTTCTTTATGTGAAAAATCTCTTCAAAACCATAAGAGTAAAAATCACCCATTATCACACCATTTTCTTCTTTTGAAGTCTGTAATGAAAGAATAAGTAAAAGCCATCCCTCCCCCAGAAATAACCACTTCATGCTTATGCAGTTTAATATTCTATAAATTGTCATTCTCACTCTCTTTCAAACAAATCATTTCAAACAGAAGAAGCTAAAACTGCTGTACTAAAACCTGCTGGGAGAAATGGCTTCCACGCTGTATACGCCGGCTTCTGCAGGTATCTTCCTTTGGTTCATTTGTTCATTCATTCATTCATCCAGTAAATATGAACCAAGCACCTCATACTTGCCAAGAACTAGTTTGATACTTAGAATACAAAAATAAATAAGACTGAGGCTCTGTCTTGGAAGAGTCGTCAGCACAGATGAGAATACCCATCACCCGTTCTAACATGAAACGGAAAGAGGTAGACCAAGATGAAGGTCAAAAGTGAGGAGAAGGCCCATGGTAAGAGATGCTTGCATTCAGGATTAGATGATGCATTGACTACAGAGACCAGGGCCATGTCATCCCAAGCAGAGGCCAATAGGAGGAAACCCGGAGGACTTTTGTATGTGGTTAGAACACCAAGGAAAGGGATGGAAAAGTCACCTGGGCCTTAAATAACATTGTTCAATTTGTAGAAATGTTAACGAAAAAGAGAGGCGCCAACATTTTAAAATTCATCATTAAGAATATAACTTGGAAATAAAGGGAAATAAACTACTGATACAGGCTCCGACATGGATGAACCTTGAAAACATGATGCCAGGTGAACGCAGCTAGTCAGAAAAGACCATATAGTGCTTGATTGCGTTTATATGAAATGCCCAGAATAGGAAAATCTATAGAGACAGAAAGCAGATCAGTGGTTGCCTGTGGGTAGTAGGGTATTGGAAGGAAATGGGGAGTGACTACTAATGGGCATGGGCTTTTGGGTGTGGAGGTGAAGAAAATGTTTCAAAATTGATTGTGGTAATCGTTGCACAACTCTGTGAAAATACTAAAAAACACTGAATTGCACACTTTACATGGATGAACTGTATGGTACGCGAATTACGGCTCAATAAAACTCTTTTTGAAAAAAAAGTGCTTAACAGAAAGGAAGAAAAACAAATAACTTATCATTAGAAAATAATATACTTCTGGGAAACGTCCAGAAATAAGTATGTGTTCAGGACCAGCTTTTGTTGTCATTGTTGTTTTCCCATGATCTCACTTGGGACAAAGGGAAAATCTACTTTTGAACTGGGTTACCCCTTTTTTTTTTTTTACATCTTTATTGGAGTATAATTGCTTTACAATGGTGTGTTAGTTTCTGCTTTATAACAAAGTGAATCAGTTATACACATACATATGTTCCCATATCTCTTCCCTCTTGCATCTCCCTCCCTCCTACCCTCCCTACCCTACCCCTCTGAGAGCCACCGGTCAGTCAACAACCCAGGTCTAACTTTTTGTCTCCCTTGTTTAATGGTTACCTAGAGAACAGGGAGTCTCAAAGCCTGGTCTTCGAACCACCTCCATCAGAATCACCTGGAGTCTGAGTTATAAGTGCAGATTCCTGGCACGACCCAGGCCCGGTGAGTCAAAATCTTGGCACAAGAATCCCAGGAATTCGGACTTTAATTTGGATACGCACCAAAATTTGAAGACCTCTGCTCTAGACTATGATTCCTCCATTGCATGATGGTGGCCCCCAACTGTTTTCTGTGTCTGCGCTGATTCTAAATAGTTACCCAGACCACTGAGGCCATGGAACCACATCAAGACATACTTGGTGTGGAAGAATCTTTGCAAAGAGACATGAAAAGACATGTAAACTGTGTGCATGACTGTAACAGATGTGGTGTGAGAGGGTGACTGAGTCTGAATGGGCCAGTGGAAGGCTTCACAGAACATGCTCAGGACAGGAAGACACGCATGGCCAGGAAATGGAGGATTTCAGATTTGGGACTGGCCAGATCTAGGATTCCAGTCCCAAATCTGATTAGCTGGATGACCTCAGATTTAACTCCTGTAATCTCAGTGGTGGGCTGCATCACCCAAGAACATGCCAGCCTGCCCTTTTCCCACCATCTGGATTTCTCCAATCTGCAGTGTATCCTTCTGACCTCTATGACTTGGCCTCATCACTTCTCCCTAAGATGCAGTCTCTTCATAAGTGAAATGATGGCTTTGATCTTAACTGTCTAGAGGTTCTCTCCTGGCTCTGACGTTATGTCATAACAAGATCAGAGGACTTTAGGGGAAGATTAGGAAGGCCTCTACCATGATTTTGACCCAGAATTAAAACAAGAAAGGATACGACCAGCATTTTTCGAGATCCATTTTTATGAGGTCTAATTTACATATGATCAAATGCCCCCCATTTTAAGTGTACATTTTGGTGAGTTTTAACAAACACAACCTCTGTCCTCACCACGATAATCAAAATATGGAGTATGTCTGTCTCTCCAAAAAGTTCCCTGTGTTCCTTACCCGACAGCCCCTCCTCAGTGTTTTCTATCACTAGAGATTACTTTGGTCTTTTCTAGAATTTCAAGTACTGGAAGCATCCAACATGAACTCCTTTGTGTGTAAAACCTGGAGATCCATCCATGTTGTGTCATGCATGGGTAATGCCTTTCTTCTCTTGCCAGCTTTGCTGTCATGGTTCTGATAGAAGGCAAACATCACTTCCTAGGAACATCACTTCCTAGGAACATCACTTCCCTGACCCAGCCAAGCCTATGATTTGCTCCCACACACCATGTACCCCACCACTGTAGCCCTTGCCACTAACAATGGTCTTCTCAAAGGCTTCCCAAGGGTGCCCCTAGGAAACCCCAAGTTTGTGGGTATTCCCACTACTCAGGATGTCACTGCATTATTTCTAATGTCCTGGCCCCTGATTTTAATCTGATGGTTAGTTTATCATTATGTCCTAGTGGCTCCTTGCAGGGGGACTCCTGTGGTTGCTATGTTCCAAGTCCCTGTTTAGTTTGCTAAATGGAGGGCCCCTTTCTCATGCCCATTCTCCAGCCAGAAGGTTCCATGCAGATGGTCGCTCCTAAGTAAATGAACTTCTAGTTCCTCTTGTCCTATACCTTATCAATAAGGAGATGTTGAAGCTTATGGGGCAGAAACACATGGGCAGTTCACAGCTAGAGATTGGTCTTAGAAGTCCTATGACCCTATGATCTTAGAAGTCCTATGACCCTAGGAATTCAGTTCAAGACGTTAGCTTGAGTATTCAGAAGGGCTCCCACTCCAATCATCTCCATTGTCATCTTACATGTATTTGTGTGGCTGGTTGGTTACTGTCTCTTTCCGCCGCAGCACAGCAGGCTTCAGAGGGTGGGAACTGGTCTGTTCTGGCTCCCCACCCCATCCTCCATGCTTCCCATACTGCACAGAAGGTACGTCACGGGGAAGTGTTGACCGAGCCACTGAAGGGGAAGAAAGAAGTAGAAAAGTAAAGGAAGGGAGGGAAGGAGGGAGGGAGAAAGGAAGACCAGACCACATCATTGGGGCTTCTCCCGTAACACTTGTAAGAAAGGGAAATCTGATAAAAGAGAACATCAAACACTCCTTTACTTACAACGTGGTATTTTGTACTGTGGCCCCCTCCCTGCGAAAGACATGCTCAAGCCCTAAACCCTGGTACCTGTGAATATGACCTTATTGGTAAATAGGGTCTTTGCAAGTAAATATGAGGTTATCCTGCAGTAGGTTGTACTCTAAATCCTGTATGACTGGTGTGCCGAGAAGAAGAGAAAAGACACAGACACACTCAGGGAGAGGCCATGTGGTGACGGAGGCAGAGATCGGAGTGATGCATCTACAAACCAAGCAACGCCAGGGCTTGCCAGCAACACCAGAAGCTAGGGAGAGGCCAGGAAGGAAACTCTAGAGCCTTCAAAGAGAGCACGAAGGCTGACACCTTGGTTTTGGGCTTCTCGCTTCCAGAACTGTGCAAGAATAAATTTCTGTTGTTTTGAGGCACCCAAGTTTGTGATCATGTGTTACAGCAGCCCCAGGAAGCTGACATCCCATCATATGGGATCGTAATTGCCCGTTTGCCGGTCTGTCTTCCCTGCAGAATGCAGAGCCGTGACTCGTGCATCTCAGCAGCCCCAGGACAGAGACAGTGCGGTGCCCGGCAGAGCTGTTGCTTGGCCTCCACTCCCTGAGTGGACAGAAGGGACGGGCTGGTGGCGGCCTCGAGGGACCCCCTCAGCCTCTCTAGCGGCAGTGTTTGCATCTTCTCCCTGGGAAACCAGCTCAACTGCACCACTCCTGCCCACGACCAGGTGGGATTCCTCCTTTGCAGAAAATGAACCGGAGGAGTGACCCTAAGTAATTGCATGCCAGCCAGCATTGAGTTTGAAAAACAAACACACTTCCTTTCAGCTACTTCCCCTCTCCCCCCACCCACCCCAGAGACCTCTTAGCTACAGAAAGCCTCACCGCCAACCCACTCCTCTGTCCAATAGAATTCTTCACATTGACACAGAGCAGAAGAGCTCATCAAGGACAAGGTTTGCAGGCGACTGAGCTGTACTGAGAACCACAGTTCACTGATAGAAAATAAACTCCAATCGACAACCTCAGCGGCTTCTTTCACTTCCTGGCTGCTCAGTCTTCACTCGTGCTGCTGCTGGCACCACCGCCAGCATCTCTGTGGAGGCTTCAGACTTGGAGGCCCTGGGGAAATGTGTGGGTCTTTGTTCTTAACCTATGCAGGGGACTTGCGTTCTGGGAGGTGAGGTCTGAACATTGAGGACGTGCGGTTGACACGTTGATTCCCTCTCATGTGTGCACCAGGCACCAGACCACCCCCTTTACATATCTGTCACATGTGGGCCATTGGTCCCATTTAACAGATGAGGAAACTGAGGCTCGAAGGGGTTAAGGATTTTCTGTCCCAGAGAATGCTACCCTTTTCCCTCCAGTTGCCCAAGCCTGGGCATCATTCTTAATTCCCAAATCATCTATTACTCTTTTCCTTTGGTCTACGAATTAGGTCTCAAATCCACAAGCTTCTCTCCATCCCCACTGCCCCTACCCTGGTCTAGGCCATTATCACTCAACAAGCAATTATTGGTTGCCTGTTCCAGCACTGGGGATACATGAGAAAACAAAAGTGGACAAGATCCTGAGCTTCGAGGAGCCTTCATTCTCGTGTTCCCTTGCCTAGATCACTGCCAGAGCCTCCAACCTGTTCTCCCTTGTCTCTCCTCCCACACAAACCATTACCCACAGTGCAGTTCACTTTCCCAAAATAAAACTGTGATCAGGTCATTCCCTCTTACAATTGTCTGAAGCGTTCCAATTACTTTGAGGATTAAGGTCTATCCCCCTTGATGTGATTTACAAATCCCTTTCGTGACCTGGCCCTCGCCATCTCTCTGGAGAGTCACACCACACACTCCGTATTCTACTTTCCTTCATATGAACTTTTCTTGAGTTTATTTCAGAGTCTAGATTCCTCTGGCTTCCACACATTGGGCTTTCTTTGCTTGGCATATGGTTCCCCTACTCTATGTCCCACTCATTCTTCAATTTCAGACTAGACATCACTTCCACCGATGCTTTCCCTGACCTTCTACCCTGCCCAGACTACACTGGGGCTTCTGCTATGTGATCTCATAGCATTGGTCTTCCCACATCCTAGCACGGGTCACACTTTACAATCTTTGTCACTAGATTGTACCTTTGAAGACAGGGATATTGTCTGCCCTGCTCATCATTGAATCCACAAACCAAAGCATCCCTCGATATTTGTTTGTGGAATGAATGAATGAATGTTAAAGAAGTGCCAGGTCTCAGGTTCATAGCCAGTAAGTGGCAAGAATGGGATTTGAACTCCAAACCCACGCTCTTAACCACTGTAACCCACCGTGAGAGATGTGGTCAGAACATAACATCATTATCATAAATCCTCCTGATCAAAAGCGGAGACTTGGGCTTCCCTGGTGGCGCAGTGGTTGGGAGTCCGCCTGCCGATGCAGGGGACACGGGTTCGTGCCCCGGTCCGGGAAGATCCCACATGCCGCGGAGCGGCTGGGCCCGTGAGCCATGGCCGCTGAGCCTGCGCGTCCGGAGCCTGTGCTCCGCAGCGGGAGAGGCCGCAACAGTAAGAGGCCCGTGTACCGCAAAAAAAAAAAAAAAAAAGGTGGAGACTTAAGCTAAGGAGACAGGGAAGCGGAGGGAAGCGGATTACACACAAGATATGGTGTGAGTGTTTCATCATCTTAGGTCTTGGGAATGATCAAGTTTCTCCCTGGTTATCAAGGGAATGGCAGAAACACAGAATATCCAAATGAGGATGGATCTGAGATATTACCTTGTCTTTTAGGCCTAAAAGAATTGAGGTCCAGGGTGGAGAGGATGCCCTTCTCCAACTTGTGCATAGTAAGAGGCAAGTTCTGGCCTGGAACTCCAGGTTTCTTGACAGCAGATGCCATGCTTATATCATGAGCATAACCAAAGCTGGAGGAGGTCTAAGTGCTTAGTCATCAGGAAGGGGTCAAAATCCAGAAAATCCTAGATTTGCTCCTGTGCATCAGATCTGTGACTGTGGAGGGGCGGTTTTACTTCTTGATGGAAAATTCCTTTCTAAGAAGGAAAGGTGAATATTGACAGCACTGGGGTTAGCACAGGAACCATTGTGTGTCATTTCAGGAAAACCAAGTGACTTTTATCTTAGTCATCCCCCGGCAGGGAAGAGAAGGAGAAACAGAAAGGAAACCTGACCTACTGGTGGGGCTACTTATGTCCACCTCCACTGGGAGGAAATGGGGGTAGGGGTGTGTGGGCGGACTGAGTCAGCCCGTCTGTCAGCTGTGTGCCAGGCATGCTAAGCACATTACAAGCCTTGTCCCATTAAATTCTAACAACCCAATGGGACATATGCCCATAGTTGTACAACTAGTAGGTACTGAGTTGGGACTGGAGTCTGATGTCAAGCCTGGGATTCACAAACAATGTGCTATGTTGACTCTCAGACATCAGAGTTGTTGGCCAAGGGTGGCTGGATGACCACTGATCAAATACTGCCTTGTTTAGAACTGTGTCATCTTCCCTACCCCAGGGGAGCCCCAGAAAAAATAAGAATGGCTTCCAAGATCGCTCAGAGAAGCCCACAACTTGGAAATGCCTGAGGATCATGAGAAATGGAAAAAGTACTCACTTTACACATTCTAGAAAGTTCTCATCCATTGAGAACAATGAAAACAACTGCTAAGCATCTACTATGTGCCGAGCACTGTGCTTTCCATAGATAACCTCAACTTGTATGAGGCTGACCCTGGGAGATCATTATTATCTCCATTTCTTAAATTTTATCCAAAGCACCTTGAAAGAGGTCAGGTAATGTGAACAAAGCCAGAGTAGTGGCTAGGGGTAGGATTCAAGCTTAGACCTGCCCTTCACCATGATGGGACGCCAAGTTGCCACAGCATGACCACAAACCCAGTGGTAGCACCTGGGGAAAATATAGTGCTTTGAGGTCCAGGGTCCTGACTTCTGTGTCTTGACTTCATCTGTCAGAAAGCACCTGCCTCCCATGGGGATTTGAAGATAAAATCAGGCAACATCAAAACACAGTGGAGGTTTGCACCGTACAAATGTAGGCTCTTTTGCTCTGCTTTGAATTATTATTATTCATTGTCCTTGGAGAGAAATGAAGGAGGGAGAAGCAATTTGTTGCTAAATCCCCAGCTGGAGAAAGATATAACTTAGAATGAAATTGGTTGGGGAGGGGGTGTTCACTCTCCTTCCTCAGGCTGAGACCTCTTGCTTTCATTTGCATAAATGCAGATTCCTGGGAAGCAAACGTGCAGTCACTAATAGCATTTGCTGCCTCTTGCCCTGGGGTGAGCTCACCACCACTCAACACCACTCACCACCACTCACCACCACTCAAGCCTTCCTGCATCCTTCACTCACTCCCAGAATCCTTGGTAAGATTAAAATTGTAGAGACGGTAAAATTCAATAACTGTTTCTATGACATCTAAAGACCAAGTATCAGCTCTTTTTTCCCAGCAGCAGTATCCTGCTCAGAGACTCCAAAGCAAGAGAATGGGCTGGTTAGCGTTCCCTCAACAGCTACAAACCAGGCTCGGGAGCCAGAGAGTTAAAAGTGTGGCCCTTCAAGTTAACTGATGTAAGCCTCCCTCAGTTTCCTCATCTGTAAAATGGGGACAATAATGGTGGCCTCCTCCTGAGATTGTTATGGGGATTCAAAGAGCTGACTCATTTTAAAACCTTTACAAGAGGCTGGCATGATGTAAACATTCTATAAGTGGCAGTGAGGGGTTGGCACGACCCGCGTTCAGATGGCTTAGAGGTTAAGGTCCTGGCTCTGGGGGTAGACAGGCCTGGATTCAAATCCTAGTGGTCCATTTCCTAGTTGCGTGACACTGGGCAAGTTGGTAACCTCTCTGGCGTTGTTTTCTCTTCTGTAAAATGTGGGAGGCCTGGGGGAAGGGGAGACGACAGTACCTACCTCAAAGGGCTGTTGTGAGGATGAAGTGAGTGACTATGCCAGGCACGTGGTAAGTGTGTGCGTTAGCCCACTAGGGCAGCCATAACAAAATACCACAGACTGGGCAGCTTAAACAGCAGACTCTTTTCTCAAAGTTCTGGAGGCTAGAAGCCCATGATCAAGTTGCTGGAGAGTTCAGTTCCTGGTGAGACCTCTCTTCCTGGCTTGCAGACGGCCGCCTTCTCTCCTTGTGTTCACATGGCCTTTCCGCTGTGCACTCGGAAGGGAGAGAGAGAGACAGAGAGACAGAGAGAGAGAGAGAGACAGAGACAGAGAGACAGAGAGACAGAGAGAGCAGGTGCCTCTTCCTCTTCTTATAGGGCACAAGCCCTAGTGGATTAGGGCCCCATCCTTATGGAGATTTACCTCCCTGAAGATCTTCTCTCCAAGTACAGTCACATGGGGGCTAGAGCTTCCATATATAAATTTTACTGGGACACAATTCAGCCCATAACTGTGTTCAAACAACATTAACCATTTTGAGCAGTCCATAAACTGAGCAGTCCATATTTTAGTTCCATAACTGGAACTAAAATATAAAAGTAGAAAGCTGATTATATGTTTCTCCTGCCCTCTGCATTTCCCCTCCAGCTGCTGAGGAACAGCTGTGGTCACCCCTTCTGGACATGCCATGTCCTCCCCCAGGCATGGATGCTTCTAGTAACTCAGACCTTCAGTGTTACTGTCACTACTGATGTGGAATCTGTTTTCTCCTTTCTTGACTCCGTCATTCACTGAACTACCTGAAAATTGATTTCTCTGCCCCTAGCAGCTGGTGGCTTTGCCAGGAAGCAAAATATTTTACCAGCAGCAGGTGGGGCAACTGGGGATTCCTGTCTAATACCAGGGAATTTGGGGGCCCCAGAGATCCACGAATTCCATAAGAATCCTCAAGAGGGGCTTCCCTGGTGGCGCAGTGGTTGAGAATCTGCCTGCCAATGCAGGGGACACAGGTTCGAGCCCTGGTCTGGGAAGATCCCACGTGCCACGGAGCAACTAGGCCCGTGAGCCACAACTACTGAGCCTGCGCGTCTGGAGCCTGTGCTCCGCAACAAGAGAGGCCGCGATAGTGAGAGGCCCGCGCACTGCGATGAAGAGTGGCTCCCCCTTGCCGCAACTAGAGAAAGCCCTTGCACAGAAACGAAGACCCAACAGAGCCAAAAATAAAATAATTAAAAAATTTAATTATAAAAAAAAAGAATCCTCAACAGAAAAGAAATATTGTGTTAAGAGTTCTGCTTTACAGTTTTACTAGTACAGTAACAACTAACATTTGTTGAGTACCTACTATGTAGTATCTGCTAAGCAGTGTCTGAGAGCTTTACATGGGTCACTTCATTCAACTTTCTTAATAGTTCCATGGCAGTGAATCAGTGGGGGCAGAGGAGAGGGGCTGTGCCTCCCAGGAGACTTTTGGCAATGTCTGGAGGCATTTTTGGTCGTCAACACTGGGGTTGGGTGTGGGGAGACTGCACACTGCCATCTTGTGGGTGGAGGCCAGGGATGCTGCTCAGCATCCTGCAACGCACAGGGCAGCCCAGATGTCTGACCCAAAGTGTCAATACTGCCAAGGTTGAGAACTCTGCTCTGTAAGATACTCTTAGTATCTCTGCTTTACAGGCAAGGACACTGACTGTCAGAGGAATGAAGCAATCAGCTCCAAATCACAGAGGAGGCAGGGTCTGAACCCAAGCCTGATGGATTTCAGAGCCTCTCTCTCCACCACAGACCTATGAACAATCACGCTTACACATCAAACATAATGTTCTGTCTTCATTACAGCCATTGGTGTCTCTCAGACTCTGGGACCATGGGCGGACGCCACACTTTGTTACAGACAGGCTGCTTGAAACAACTCTGCAGTGTGCTAACACTAGGGACCAGCTCACACTTGATTCCAAAGCATCCTTGAGCTCTCAGAACACATACCCTTCACAAAAGAAACTCTGATTCATGAATTTGCCAACTGTTTTTCCCCCCAGCTGCAGCTAATATAGGTATTTCCAGCTATAGATTATCTTGAGTCTTTGGAACTGAAAAAAGGGAAATCAGCTTCAGGTGCTGAGCTAAAGAAAGAAGGCGTTTTAGAAGAAGGAGAATGATTTGCTCTAACTCTCCGTATTCACCCTCACGCTTCAGATCAAAATGTAATTGCCAATTGTTGTCATGTTAAAAGAAATGTAACTGTGTAGGTCAAACTTTCTGATTTCTTATTCAGGGAAATTTTCCATTCCCCAGCTCTCATCAAAAAGCCCAAATCTAAGAAAGCTGTACTGCCAAAAGGGGCTCAGAAAACACAAATGATTTTCTTTAAAAACTCTTTTGTCCATCAGAAAGCAAGCAACTGGATCAGACTAATTATTTCCCAACAAAGACATAAGATTTCCTTTTCGCATCTGCTTGCTTTTTGCTATCAAAGGAGCATTTTTAAGAAATGTATTCTGGACAAGAAAGATCAAAAGAGAGGCATGAGTCCAGAGCAAATAATATTTTTTCAGATTATTTCCAGTTGAATTTGCTTAAATCTGTCATATTTTACTCCTTGTCATTATTTGAAATCTTCACCTTGAGTTACAGCTGGTGGGGGATAGGAAGGCACTCCCGTTAATGATGCCGGGTAGCAGAGGATGAAAAAAGAGAAAGGCAGGCCCCGGGGTGGCTGATGAATAAAGGGAAGAAGAAAGAGGTGACTGTTTTATCTCAATAATGTTATCGATGCCCTCGTCTGTATTAGAGCTGTAGAGAGATTACACATGTGAACTGGATGGGGATTATTCCAAAGGAAAATCAATGTTTGGATTAAAATGTGTTTATGAAGTTATGTCAAGAGAGCTTCTTTTATCTCTTGCCTCAGGATTACCCTAAGAGGCCCGTGCACATGAATGATACCTCACCTTTCCCCTAGCATACTTGAACACTGCAGGTTAGCCTTGGGAAAGGGAGAAGTGCCCTTTTAAAGATGGTGATGCAAAAATGAAAATAACCATAGTGAAAGCCAATGTTGATTGAGCTATGTGTGCCAGATACTCTTCCAAGCTCTTTGTATGTATTAGTTCATTCTAATGGCCTCAGAAAGTGGGTATTACCGCTATCCTCATTTTACAGATGGAGAAATTGAGGCTCAGTTGTAGGTAGAGGTGTCATGGTTAAAAGCTGGGGTCTGTCTATAAGTGCAGGTTGCCTCCGTTCAGATTCTGATTCTGCATTCACTAGCTTTGTGATCTTGACCAAACAGAGGTCAAGTTACCTTCCTGAGTCTCAGTTTCCTCAGTAAAATAAAGATGATCATGATGATACCTATCTAACTGTCATGGGATTGTTTTAAGGATGAAATGAGATAATCCAAGAAAAGTACTTAGCATCCTGCCTCTCAAAGAGTACCTGTCAGTACATATGAGCTGTCTTTATGATTCATATTTCAGAACTGATGGTTAGTTCATTATTTTAATTCTCAAGGAGATGTAGACTCAGTCTGGCTCCATGGAAAGATCTTTACATTTAAGCATATCTAACTTCTAATGCCTGCTCAGCTCCTGTGTGACCCAGGGCGACTCAGTTGACCTCTCTGAACCTCAGGTGTGTGAGGAAGAGTCTAGTCCAGTGGTGGCCATGTGTTAGGTAATGTGTACTCTTTGTTTATAATGAATAAAAGGCATCTTTCTTTTTTAATTGAAGTATAGTTAATTTACAATGTTGTGTCAGTTTCTGGTATACAGCAAAGTGACTCAGTTTTATATATATATTCTTTTTCATATAGTTTGTCACAACATCTTTCTTTTTAATCTCAAGACTCTCCTTCCCTTTCTCTGTCAGTGTCCGTCATTCCTCGGCCTCTCCCAACCCTGAGCTGACCCTGAACAAGCTCTGGCAGGAGGCCTGGAATTCAACTTGGAGTCCTGTGTCTGTCCTTTGCCACAAGGCCCAGGATGCCTGTTGACTCCCAGGGCAGTCCTTCCAACAAACCCATGCCTGTTTTCCTGTCACTCCATGCCCCCAGGAGGATGAGCGTCTCCCTGTATTGTTGAGTCTATGACCAAGAGTTTGGTCTTAGCAGCCCTCTGACCATGGCCCCTCTTCCATGTCCCCGAGCTTTTAGCCAAAGTCCTATATGAAGTCCAGAACCCAAAGTCACCACCCACCAGATGCTTTTGAGTCAAACAGACATGAGTTTAAATCCTGACTATGGCCGATCAAGTCATTTCACCTCTCTAAGCCTCAGTTTCCTTACTTGTGAAATGGAAATAATAAGCCCTATAACTTATGGGGCTGTTGAGAGGATTAAACACAATACTGTATGTAAAGCATTTAGGACAGTATCTGGTTCATGGTAAATTGTCAATAAAAGTTAGTCACTTCCTGTGGACACTTTTCATAACTCAACCCTCACATCCCCACTCAGGTCGGGCCCCTTGAACATCACCTGCCACAGATACAGCTCAAGTTCACCACGTCTCCTTCGTGCCAGGTTAGTTCCCCAGCTTGAGTCCTTTATACTCCTGACACATGCTCCCTTTCTGTCAACTCCCCTCAGAGGTTCTTGCATAACCCAGTAAAGCTTCCACATTTTACATCTCACTGTCACCCAGCCTCTTGGTTCCTCTAGACTGTGCAATTTAAAGACTGCTTAGAACTTTCCAGGTACCAAACGATTGTCCAATGTTATTAGGAAGACAAGCAGGTCTGGGGCAAGAGACCCCCTCAGACCGAGTCACCACCACATCATTCCCCTCTCGTTAGCAGAGTATCCTGGCTTCTCACAGTTCTCTGGTGAGACTCTGTACTCCTCAGAGCTTTTTGGGTTGCAAGTGACAGAAACCCAGCTCAATTCAGCTTAAGCAAAAAGGCTTTCATTAAAGGTCCAGAGGGTAGCTTGGCTTTGAGCAAGACTTGATCCAGAGTCCAGGAGACACAGCATCTCAGAATCTACCTCCATCTCTCTACTCGTTCTTTCTTGTTGGCTTCATTCTCAGACAAGCCCTTCCCTTTTCATAGTAAAGATGGCAGCTCCAGGTAACACTCCTACCAGCTCAATATCCCAGTGGAAAGAGAACCCCTTTTCCCAATGGCTCCAACTCAAGTCCCCAAATGGAGTCTCTTTGGCTCTGATTTGGTCGTATTTTTACCCAACCAAACTTGGGTCCATTTGCCTACATGCAGTAAAGCCAATCTACTGACACTGGGTTACGGTGAAGGAAAGTGTAGCATTTATTACAAGGCCAAGCAAGGAGTACCAGCAGCTAACGCTCAAAAGACCCAAACTCCCCAATAGATTTCAGGGAAAGATTTTTAAAGACAGGGTGCGTGATCAGCTCATAGACATTCTTCTGATTGGTTGGTGGTTAGGTAATCGAGAGTCAACACCATCAACCTTCTTGTTCCAACCGGGCTGGGGTCTACAGGCTTGTGGGCAGCATGCAATTATCTTCTTCCACCTGATGGGGATTTCAGTATCTGCGAAACAGCTCAAGGGTATGGCTCAGAATATTATCTATAGCCCTTTGATATCTATATCATATTATCTATAGCACTTTGATATCTATATCGAAGTCCTTGACTTTGTTTAATAGCTAAACACTTATTACTTTGTCTTGCTTGACTGTTTTCCTTTGTTGCTGCATTTTCTCACTTCTCTGATTAAATGTGCCATTTGAGGAGGACCTAGGAGGCTGAAGTTCCTAGGAGACACCAGTCTGTCCCGGGAAGGCCCCATAGGGTCCCGCTCATTTACAACACAGTCATCCCTTACCCAATCACTGTGGCCAGGGAGATAGTATGTACTGATTGATCAGATCTGCATTGCATGTCCATCCCTGGAGCTGAGGGAGAGTCAGTTTCTCTCAAAATACCTGGGCTGAGTGTGGAAAGGGTGATTCCCTGAGGGTCAAGTGGGCGTCCGATTAGAAGGAAGAAGACTGAATGCCGAGGATGCTGAGCAAGAACAAAGATGCCCAAACTGGTTGGGAGTTATAACAACCTCATAGGACACTCCGAGCCCAGAGTCAGGATTGGCTCAGCTCTACTCAAGAAATGGTCCCGTGGATCAATCAGAGACAAAGCCTGGCTTCAGTCTTCACTTGGCATTACTCTCCCCACCAGCACAGTCCCCTTCTTCTTTCAGCTGTCAAGCCTCCACCTCCCAGCACACATCTGGCTGGTGCTTATCCTGCAACCTGCTGTTGACACCTCGTGACTTAATTCCCACAGATGGATGTCTGCGTTTAAGAGCATGCCTTATTGTCACTGAAATCGTAGGATGCTAAAACCTTTATAAATTGATATGCCAGACAAGAGGGAGGCAAAAATGAATGCTAAGTTTCCTTGCATAATACTCTGTGGGATGTGTTTTTCCCCCAAGAATATTTTAGCATTAATTAAGATAAAAAAATGATATACGCTGAAAGACAATTGAATCTGTTCTTCGTTAAAAATGGCCTCGTTGGGTAAAAATAGTACCCAAATTATACATATAAAGATGCAGGGGGAAAAATACTGTAAACCTATAACATGATTAAAATAGAAATGCAAACCGGTAATGATGAGGCCTCAGACAGATCTGGGGGAAGAAGGGAAATACGAGGAAGAAGCAAGGTGTGTCATCAGGCTTAATTTATTCACCTCCCTCCGGGATCCTCTTCACTGTGCTTCTCATTAGTAATAACCACCATTTATCATGGCATGGTTAACATATGTTTTCAATGAAAGTGGTGTTGTTATTACCGTTTTCTAAGTGAGGAATCTGAGCTTTAGAGAGTTTAAGTCAAGGTCACCCAGGTATAAAATGGCAGAACCAGGCTTTGAACCAGGTTAACTTAACTTCCCAGCTCTCTGTGCTACCTGACTCTCTCCATGGTCCCCTCTCTGAGGGTCCCCCATGTCATCTAACCAGCTCATCTCTTCAGGGTAGAGTAAGAATAAAGCTCATAGCTCACACGTCACATTTATGATGTGCCAGGTGCTGTTATAAGCTTTTCACATGTATTGGCTTACTTCACCCTCACAACAATGTTGGGAGATCATTACTTTCATGACCCTCATTTTACAGATGGGGAAAGTTGAAGTTTGCCCACGTCAGACAGTGGTGGGAGCTGGAATTCAAGACAAGTGACTGGCCTCAGAGTCTGCACTTTTTACTGCTGTTTGTACTGTTCTTCCTTTCCTCTGGGGAGCCATTTGTGACCTCCGATGTCATTTTCCCCAGAGTTTCTGCAGGGATGACTATCTACAGCATCTATCTGGGTATATTTTAGGAGGGGATTTTTTTTTTTTTTTTTGCAGTACGCGGGCCTCTCACTGTTGTGGCCTCTCCCGTTGCAGAGCACAGGCTCCTGACGCGCAGGCACAGTGGCCATGGCTCACGGGCCCAGCCTCTCCACGGCATGTGGGATCTTCCCGGACCGGGGCACGAACCCATGTCCCCTGCATCGGCAGGTGGACTCCCAACCACTGCACCACCAGGGAAGCCCAGGAGGGGATATTTTTATGTATTTGTCTAATAGCTACCCTGTAAGTCTGAAAATTCCTTGAGAGTCAGGAGTTTCTAGAATTTCTCCCATCTCTCCCTTAATATTTCTGGTTAATGCCTTGCCCATGATAAGGTTTCAGGAGTGTTTGACAAGGAAGGTGATGGAGGCTAGTTAATTTTGCTCCCTTCCATGGCTGCCATCTGCATGCTGAGAGCCAAGAGGTCATTATCCTCAAGTGGATCTTTGTGTAGGGGGAGACTGGGCAAGGATGATGGACGGCTTTTCACAAAGCCACCTGAGCCTGGAGGAAGAATTCAAAGCTGTGTCAGGGTTTCTTCTCAGGTACAAATTCATGAATTCATACATTGTCTCACCTATTCACTTATTTATTCAATCCTCTCTTCACCGATTCCCTCAGTTATTTGTGCATTCACTCAACAGTTACTGAGCAGCTGCACTGGGCCAGATGCTCTGTTTGGGCCTTGGGAATAAAATGGTGCACACAACCTCATCTCTCCTCACCCAGATGGACAGAGGAATGATGAAAGAGTGGCTCCCAGCTTAGCCAGTGCGTCAGGAAAGTAGCACTATTAGCTATTAATTTCTGCAGGCTCCAAGTCCTGCAAACTCGAAGCTGTAGCAGGAAATTGAACCCATCTCGTGTCTTTGACTTTGCTCATGGTGGGAAGGTCAATTCTCAGCACAGCCGATGCATGAGGTCCACAGCCCTTGCTGCAAAGTTCCAGTTTTAAGGTGGCAGGCTCAAAATCCCTCTTCTCCCTGCATCATTTTTGGACCTCGTGAACCTCTGCATCTGATTTTCTTCCTAACAAGAGGGTGGTGTGTGAGCTTCCTCTCAGCTACCTTTGGCTTCTCCAAGCGAATGTTCTTTTTGTCTCCACAATGACAACAGCTTGATTGGATTCTGGGAATTATATTACTTTCCTTTCAACTAGTTATCATGCGCCTACTGCGTGTCGGAAAATCTACATGTGTTATCTTTCAGATGGGTGCTGTTACTGCCTGCTTAGAAGTGGGGAAACCCATGAGCCTTGTACAAAACAATTTAAACAATTTAGGTAAGTATAAGGAAACTCAATAACCAAAAATGTTACTTTTATTTATCTTGAGTTTCCTTATATGTATGTGTTCTGAGTTGGTGGTAATGTTTTCACAGCTCTCTCTCTCTCATATAATATATATATATATATATATATATATACACACACATTATATATAATTTAACATAAATGGAATTATCACAAATGCTTTTTTATTGTGCACACTTTTTTAACATGTGTAGATCTGTGTATATACATGCCTCTCTCTGTGCATTATATGTATTGCTTTTTATAATTAGAGGCACAATGTATGCCTTAATGTTTGTAGAGCATTAAGCAATATAGAAATGTATAAGTAGGACATGAAAGTTCTCCCAAAATCCTTTCCGCCCCTCCAGTTTGGTAAGAGCTCCTGGATTTAGGCAGGCTTTTCTATCATCATTAGGACAAATTAGCCAACCAGAGAGGAATATTTTCGGCAGTTAGAATGAACACTTCTTTTTTTTTTTTTTTCCTTTCCTCCCCTTCCATCTTTTTTCTCTCCCCAGGTAAACAATGCCAGGAAGCAAGGTGCATCTTTTCCTACCTTTGTCCATGTTCATCTAAATATTGATATATGCAAACATTTGTTCTAGCAAAAGAGGTTTTGTGACATACATTTTCTACGTCTTGCATGTGTCATGAACTAGAAAACACAATTCAGTGCTTGCATTCTAATAAAATTATAGATTTACTGCAGCATTCCTTTTTTTTTTTTCCCCCTGACCAGGGATTGAACCTGTGCTCCCTGCAGTGGAAGCACGGAGTCTTAACCACTGGACCACCAGGGAAGTCCCCAGCATTCATTTTAATGGCTGCATAATGGTCCACAGTTTGGGACATCATCGGGTATTGTCTTTTCCCCAGCCCAACTTTTTACCACTGGAAAGCATCAGGCACAGAACTTGTGGGTGTCCCCCTTCCCCAGGCTAGCCTGGAGATAGAGAAGACCGGGGAACTCTATTTCTTTTCTATCCCCCTCAAGTCTCTGCTTCTGACACTGAAAAGACTCTCCTCTTCTTTTTGCTGTCCTACCCTTTCTCCTGACAGAGGGCTTGGCTGAGGGAGGTGAAAAACAAAGGCAATGAGAGTGGGGAAGCGAATGAGGGAAAAACATGTTTCTGTTTCAAAAATATTCTTCCCTCCACACAGGTACAATAATTTTATGGCATTTTGCAGTTTGCAAAGCCCTTTCTACTTTGTATTTGAAATGCACACTCACCTTCATGTTCCCTCTTCCCTCATCCTTAAAGACCCAGTCTAGCTGTCACTTGGCCAGAAAGCCTTTGCAGGTCTACACAGCAGGCCCAAGCGCCCTGGGTTCCCCCACCTCCATCCAAGAAAGTGTCTTGAGAAACACGCGAGTGAAATTGACATGATTTGGGGGATATACCTTTTTTGTTAGGAAAAGTTTCAAATTTTTACAAAAAGAGAAACAACAGCATAATAAATGTCCATATACCCATCACTGAGAAACACTCTAAGGATAAGGGAACACACTCTAACTTATTTAAAAAAATACAAACCTCTTACCAATTCTAGCTAATTTTGGAAACTCACAACATACCACTTACCGGAACTGACATTTGGGTCTCCTAAAATCCCTGCCTTTGGAGAACCTTGTCAAAGAAAAAGAGCTGGATAGTAGTTAAAGCCGTAAAAATAGATTTCATTCAGGACTATTGCAGTAGGAGAAAAGAGATCTCAGTGTAGAACTGGGCTCAATTCTGAATTCAGAATGGACAGGTGGGGATTTGTGGCCAAGGAGCAGGGCTGGGGTCAGTGGATGGAAGGTTACTAAGAAGAAACATCAGGGGTAAGGGGGGATTTCTGGCTAAACCGATTTGACAGGATTCTTGCTAAAGGCAGATCAGGTTGACCAGAAATCACCTGGAGGACCATGGAGGATGAGGAATTTGATCAGATATCAAGGGTGATCAGATACTGGGGCTGGGGGGTTCAGTCTAAACCAACCTAATCAGGTTTCTTGCTAAAACAGGGCAATGAAGAGGTGAACACAAAAGGCCAAGGTCAGGGATTAGTTGAGAAGAGGGCTCAGAGGAGCCTGAATGAAGTTTGGTCAAGGAGAGAGTCTGCGTCAACCTTCAGGCCACGTTTTGGGAGGTGATGTAGCGTGGGTACCACTGCATCCATTCATTGCATCCATCCATCCATCATCCATCCCTCTTCTTGCAAGAGCCCTCACTTTTCATTTCGGATCAACACTCCCCCCACTTTTAGCCCAAGTGATTCAAGTGGGGCTTCTTCTCCTGCAGTGGTGAGGAAACATTTGACTTAGACCCAAATCAGGAGCATCATGTGACTTTTCCAAAGCCAGTGAAATTCCGGGAGACTTTTGCTGAGAATGCTGGGACAGAGGCTCTACTACAGTGAAGCCGAAGCTTTGAGGATATAAGCTGAGCTTTTTTGCAGCTGTTTTGCCATCTGGAGGAGCAAGCCTGCTGAAAATGGAGTGAACACAGAGGAAAGCAGAAATGAGAGATGGCAAGAAACTGAGTCCTGATGAAGCCATTGGAGTCCCCAGATCCAGCAGTGCCTAAAACTAGCTCAGTTACATAAGCCAACAAATACCTTTTTTGCTTGAACAACTTTGAGCTGAGTTTTCTGTTTCTTGCTCCTGATGAGTTCTGATACCCATGAAGCAGGAAGGCAAAGAAACTGTTAACCAGGAACCAGAAGGGGCAGTCTGAACACCCACTGACAACATAGATCCCAAGCCAATGATTGGCGTTTTACCACCAGGACACAGTTGTTTCGGGGTTGGGTCTGGGGTCCATGAATAGGATGTGACAGAGCAGAGACCTCCTGACTCCGAGTCCCCTGCTTGTTCTCCCACTCCCCACAGGCTCCGGACGCGCAGGCTCAGTGGCCATGGCTCACGGGCCTAGCCGCTCCACGGCATGTGGGATCTTCCCGGACTGGGGCACGAACCCGTGTCCCTTGCATCGGCAGGTGGACTCTCAACCACAGCGCCACCAGGGAAGCCCTCCCACTCCCCACTTTAAAGCCATCTTTGCAGGTCCAAGGTGGGAAAGCATTCCTCATGGGAAATGTTCCAAAGCAGTGTCATTATGAATCTCTCTCCATCGTCACAATTACTAAGGTACCTCTTCCAGTCAATAATCCTTTCTCATCTTCTTCAATCTCTATTTATCTGGATTTCCTAGCAAGTCCTGAATCAGGCTCCACCCATACGCCTGCTGAGCCAGGAAAGAATGGATTCTGAGATGCACCCTGCTACTTGCCCTCCTTGCTGTCAGCACATGTAGAAATTAAGGTAGAGTTTCCCATGATCGCTGAATTCCAATCACCCTCCACAGTGGCATCTGGGCTGTTCATTACCTGACAAGAGGGAAGTGACTGACTATTTGGTGTCTGATTATGGCTGCACATTGCAGGTCATTTTGGCTGGTATGTTATAGCAAAGCATGGAGGATGAAGGGCAAACCTTTCATCCCACTCAGAAATGACAGCCAAAGCCAAGCTCTAATTTCTCTCCACAAAACAAGGCAGTCGGGTATGTCCACAGGACACAGGACTGTGTGCCTCTAATGGGACACAGGACCGAAGAACTAAAGTCAGTTTGGGACCTGACTTGGCATTTCTTTTTTTCTTTTTTTTTTTAAAGTGGTGGAAGAATAAACTTTATTGGCCCATAGAAGGGATGAGGGAAAAGAAGGAAGGGCTGGGGAAAAAGAACGAAAACGGGTGGGAAAACTAAAACAGAATGATTTATAGTGCACAAATATACTTCGTAACCTCCGCCATTCAACTTAGAGACAGCTATTGCAGTGAAATACAGGTAGATTAAAGTGAGTTCCACTTTGTAGTTGATGCTATTTGTACCAGTTCTATCATTAGTGAGCCACCGTTTCTAGCTCGGCATTTCTGACGTCCAGGAAAAGCCGCACTGGCTCCAGGCTGCCAACTCCTGTGACTCCTCATCCCCTTTCCGCTAAATAGGAGTGCGACCACACAGGTAAAGGAGTAACTACCATTTCTCAGACGAGCAAGGGCAAGTCAGTGCAGTGACTAGAACTAAATACAGAACTAGACCTTGACCTGGCCTAGTCCTTGACCTAGACCTAGATCTTGACCTAGACCTACAACTACACCTAGAACCAGAATTGTGCTGTCTGACCATTGGTAAGACTGGACAGGGACTTCCCTGGTGGGCCAGTGGTGAAGAATCCACCTTACAATGCAGGGGATACAGGTTCGATCCCTGCTCAGGGAACTAAGATCCCACACGCCACGGGGCAACGAAGCCCGCAAGCCACAACTACTGAGCTTTGCGCACCTCAACTAGAGAAGAGAAAACCCTCACGTCACAACTAGAAAGAAGCCCGTGCGACACAACGAAGAGCCCGTGTGCCTCAATGAAAGATCCCGCATGCCTCAACGAAGATCCCACGTGCCGCGACTAAGACCCCCACGCAGCCAAAATTTAATTAATTAATTAATTAATTAATTAATTAATTAATCTTAAAAAAAAAAGACTGGACAGAGGGCCATAGGAAAACTGGAACCAAGGTCATCTTAAGCATCATCTTGTTGACTTCACTGTACTTCATGCAATCACTCTGGCTTCACCCTCATGGCATTGCTGAATCTTTACAAGGAAACCCTCTAGAAAGCTTATCCTGTATAGTAGTTAGAAAGTGGTATTAGTCAGGGCTGACCATGGCTTACCATTACTAAGAGTATTCTGCTCTAATATGTCTTTTCTATATAACATAAAACAGAACATTTTATTTAAAAGTCAAATATAATCCACAATGAGTTTTCTTAACTACAGAACATATGCAGTTGAAGGCATGATGCAGAGAAATAAACTCTATTACTGTTTGGTAACTTTCTGACTGGTCCTTAAATCTTATCAACCCCTCTTATTCCTCCAACCCAGCTCATACTGTTGCTTGTCAAAAATACATCTTAATGTTTAATATGTGCTAACGCTTATAAACGCCAATGCATCATACCAATGTAAAACTGAAGTATCTACCTGACACCCTCTCAGTCCTGCTGCAAGTGGAGTTTTACACTTCCAGGAGTGGCCTCCTCAAATCTTTGCATCTCTAATCACATGGAAGCTGGGCTCCTTGCTCGATGCCTTTAAATCCCCACTCAACTAGATACACAAAAGTGAGATCACACTTAAAAGTGCAGAACCACAAAATCCATACTTCTCAGAATGTAACTACTGAAAACCACACTGAAACTAGCATCATAAGGTTTTATAACAGACACAAAGAAGTTTCTCCATCGAGCTTTTATCAAACGAGGACCCAGATGGGGATCATGAAAGATGGGAATGGATCACTTGAGCTAGCTGAGTTCTATAGGGTCAGAGGAAGAGAGACCCAGGTTATGTACATGATGGAAAGTTATTACAATGGCCATGGGATGTGGGGTAAGAAGCTGCATGTGAGTGGTGTTCTCAACGTGGGTCCCTGTCCTCCCAACAAAGTGATGTGTGCAGAGTTTCCTATATAAAGGGTAAGATTGTCCAGCAATGCTCAGTGGAGTGGCCTGCCCCTCTGTCTTACAAGTATGCGTGGTGAGACATTACCGTTAAAATCACCACCTGTGCTATCCCTTCCACGTGGTCCTGTTACTCATCTTTTTCCCCCACTCTCGTGGCAACTAGATTTTATGACATTTATTTATTTAAGGAATGGGTTGCAGAAAAGAGAGAGAAGATTTTAAACTTCAAAAGGCTCATATTGTGAATCTCAAAACTTGGGCTTTTGAGCTTTAGAAGCGTACCTCTAAAGAAAATCAGGATAGAAAAACTGTGATGGGGCAGAAGAAAGTCCTATCTCCCTGACTGGAAGCATTTCTTGAGTCTGGGGAGAGGAAAAGCTTAAAAAGCCAAGGGCAGTGAAAGGGAGGAAAGTCGGTTGGGTCTGAGATGAAGGGACCACACACACCTGCAGAGAATCCCCCACCAAGAGGTGTGGAGACCCCCCAGCCCTCCTCAAATGTCTCCTGGAACAGGGACTCTCGTTACCAATCCCAGGAACTGCCTGGGAGCCCAGCTGGACCCCTGATCATTGAGTCTCTGCTGTCCTTTTTAATGAGTTAAGTTAGCACCTAGGATGCTCGGGAACAAGAAAACAAGTTGGGGATGCTTTCCTACAAAGGGATGGTACTCAAACTTTACCCATCAGAAGACCTGTTCAAACACAGATTGTCGGGTGCCACCCCCAGAATTTTTGACTCAGTATGTCTGGAGTGTGGCCCAAGAATTGCATTTCTAGCAAGTTCCCAAGGGATGCTAATGCTGTTTCTTCCAGGGACTCCACTTGGAGAACCACTCCTTCAAATAGATTGTTAAAAAACACATCTGTGAAGCCACCCTGCTGAGTGGGTTTCTGCAGACATTTCTATCTCCAGCTTCCACGAGAGAAAAATTGGAGTTCAGAGACATGAAGTAACTTGATCAAGGTCATACAGCACAAAAGGGGTGGAGGCAGAACTGAAATCCAGGTCTTCTGGGGGTCCACCCAGTTCTCCCTCCCTTCCGTAGCGGGGCTGGGGTTGGACCTCGGATCTCTGCTGCCAGACAGGTTGGCCTGCAGGCACCCGGTCCCAGCAGAAGCCCTGCTCCAGCCAGCTGGAACGTCAGTTCTGGGAGTAGCGGCCAGCCCCGAGCACACGAGCAATTACGGATGCCGGGCAGAGGCTCTCCTCCACAGGAATGCGACCTGCTCTTCCAGCGGATTGAAGACCCCTGCTGCTCCCGTTATTTGAGTTATGCGTTATAGCTCCCGGGGACAGATTTATCTTGGTTTTACTCATTTCTGGAGCACCAGTTTTGCCCACTTAGTGCTTTTAGCTTTATATATCATTATCACACACTCCGTCCTCCTGTCGCAGACGCTTTAGTCCTTTTTTGCGTCAATTCCTCTCTTGGTATTCCTAGAGAATACCAGGAGACACATACCGGGACAAAGGAGAAGAAAATGGTCCCTGGAAGAGAGAGAAAGGAGACTGGATCTCAGCCTTGGTGGAGAGAGCACGGAGAGCCAACTCCCAGTGTGGGTGGGAGGCTTTCCCCGTTTTATCCTCTTTCTGGCAGGAGGCGGTGAGGTGAGAGGAAAAGAGCACAGGCTTTGTGGCCAACCCCGCTATCCATCAACTTGCAAGCTGGCACGGTAATACAGACAGCGCTAAGCACTCATCCTCATTTAACCCTCTGCCAGGCCCCTCATTATTATGTTCAAACCTACTTCCTACTCTAGGAACCGAGGGGAGTAGAACCTGGGACCGTTCCTCTTTAACTTCTCAGACTCTTAAGTTCTCCCTGGAGCCTATGCTGATCTCTGGTGAAAACGCTGGATTGCCTTTGGTTCACTGTCTCAGGAACTTGGTCCAGCACCTGCCATCCCCACTGCACCTTTGTCACATTTATCTCCTACGCTCAACACCGAGGAAGGCCAGCCCCAAATCTACTCACAGAGACTTGTACTCAAAGCTTGGTTAGCGGCCCCACAATCTTCTCAGAGTGGTCCCCAGACCCCGGATGGGGCCACAGAGACGTCTCTGGAGCCACAGTGGCACCGAGGGGAAGCCAAGTGTGTGTCCAAGGTTGCCCACTCCCCCTTCTCCTGTCCCCAACACATGCAACTGCCCCCATGAGGAGGGCTCCACATTTACCTGTTGGATTCAAGAAGATTAAAAGAAAAGTTGGAAACCACTGCCCTCCTAATTTACAGTTGGGAAATAGGGAACTCATCCATCTCTACTGCTGGGACAGCTTGAAGATCTTGGGCTGACTTATGGACAGCAGAACTTGATGTCTGGTCAAGAGAATCTTGGGAGGTTCTACTACTATGTGGTATCTGCTGTGGCATAAGTGGCGGAGAATGCCCTGGTCCAAATCTGACTCAAAGAGTGAGGTCTTCACAGAGTGAGGCCAGCCCCCTTCTCACTCCCTATCGACTTCCAACACATCACCCTGAATTCTGACATCCACACGACAAGGCGAGAGTGACCGGGGGAGGTTACAACAGTACTGCTAAGTTTGATTTTTAACTTTCTGACTAAGCTTTTTCATTTTCCAGCTAGGCTGTGAGGAGATGTCCTGAATGGCCAGACATTATGCCAAAAATCCTATGCATACTCTCTTCCCCTCTCCCAGTTTGTACCATTGTGGATGGAGGGGCAGGGGAAGCGGAGGACTAAGGTGGAAGGCATCTTTTGCTCCTGTCTGATGCCCCTTTCCCTCTCGGTGTGGGGTTGGCTGGGCTGCCAATCAAATGATCTCACCTCTATCGACAGGGCAGGGCAGGGGCACAAGAAAGTCCATCAGAGTCTCCCGTCCTGGTCCTCAGTCTGATGGAGGTGGTCAGGACACTGTGGTCACCCTTGACACATTCCAGAAGGGGAATCACAGATCCCTGCTGCCAAGATCCCTTGAGGGGCCCTGACTCCTCACGCCCCTGAGGATTGTTCATTCATCAGCTTTCCTGAGTCCTTCTCATAAATAACCTTCGCCTATTGTTTATGTCAGAGTTGATTTCATGATACAAGTGGATAAAACTGACCTTAAGCAAACCTATCTCCAGATAGAGCTTGCTCAGCTCCATTAACTGGGTGTCAAAGATGCAGCTGTATGCACCTTGGACCATGGAAAGCTATCCAACTTAAGAAAATATCAGATATTAGGAAAGAAAGCAAATCTTGAGAAGTTCCTCCACGGCCCGCAGAGTTCACCATTAACTGCATCTGACACTCAAGCCCATGTGTGTCAGTTATCCCTTGCTGCATAACAAACCACCCTGCAGCTCACTGGGTTAAAACGGTAAGAATCTCTTACTGCCTATGAGACAGCAGGTCAGCTGGCTGGTTCTTCTTGTCTCAGCCGGGCTCCATGGTCTGGTCAGCTGTGGGTCAGGTAGGTGGTTTTGCTGTAGGCTGCGTTCCCTCTCACATTTGGGGGATTAGCTGGCCCTAAGATAGGGCACCTTGGTTGTTCTCCACGAGGCCCCTCATCCTCCAGCAAACTAGCCCAGGCTTGCCCACACGGCAGACCCGGGCTCCCAAGGAACTAGCAGAACCGTGCAAAGCCTCTGAGGCCTAGGCTTCAAGCTATCGCAAGGCAATTCCCAAGGCCAGCCCCGATCCAAGGGCTACAGACACAGACTCCAGGTCTTGATAGCAGGAGCTGGGATGCCGTGCTGCAATGGGCAGGGGAGGGAGGCTGGAGAATCGGGGCATTTTTGCCAGCCATCTTTCAAACCATCTAAAACTAGGAACGTAGCTTAACAAAATAGTAACCCAGAGAGGTTCAGTTACCTGTCCAAAGTCACAACCTGTTTTAAAACAGGGCTTCTCACCCTCAGCACTACTGGGTTGAGGCAGGACCACTCCCTGCTGAGGAGGCTGCCCTGTGCCTGTCGCATGTCTGCCAGCACCCCGCCTCTACTCACCAGATGAGAGTGTCACACCCACCCCACACATGACACCTCCAGACATCGTCCAGTGCCCCCCGGGGGGCACATCCCCATCTCCCAGTAGAGAAGCACGGCTCTGAAGCCAACACTAGGAGTTCCTCACTCCCCTCTGCCCGGTAGGTACTAGACTCTGATGCCAAAATAATTCTCAACAGACTTCAAGCCGAGCAGGGGCTATGATGGTCACTGCAGTTTGGGAGTGACCAAAGGAGCCCCCTTCTCTCTCCCCTTGTTCCACCTATATTTGTTCTGTCTTGGTTCTCTAAGGATCTGGGCCCCAGCAGGCAGAGAGGCTTCAGACGTGGAACCACTAGGCCACCCCTCCCCGCCGCCCCCACCGCCAGTTGGACCCGGTTCCCTGTAACAGGAAACATTGGCCCTACAAGATGCGAGCAGGCCCGTTTTCAATCTCAGTTAACTTTTACAGCAGTTTCTCCCATTTGCCAGCCACTCTGGCTGAATGAGAAAGCATTTGCTGTTTCCTTTGCTGGGTATATTTCATCCTGTGTCAATTAGCACGATGAAGGGAATCTAATAATGATGTATGGGGTGGCTGGCGCTGACAGCTCTGCAAGGAGAGTGGTTGGAGAGTGGAGCTCAGGCCAGGCCAGGCCAGGCTCTGGACGCTGCTGGACCTGATTCTCAGGGCTCCTGACATCACCCAGAGGGATTCACTTCTAGGTGCAGTTTGACCCAAGGGAAAAAGAAAATAGAGAGATCTTTGTATACAAACATGTCAGGGCTGAAGAGGACCTAGGGATCGTTCTGTCCAACCCCTCCTCATACACATAAGCCAACTTGACCCCCACAGAGGTCAATTGGCTTGTCCAAGGTCAGCCATCCCGTCAATACCAAATCCAAGCCGAAAAGTCAAATTTTCTGACGCCAGTCTGATATTCTTTTTATGCTTCTTTCTTTTCACTCTGAAACACATACTTTTTTTTTCTTTCTAACCTCTATTTTCCAAACCACCTTATTCTTCACTGAAACTTAAACTCAACAGGTATTTGAATGTCTTCTATGCACAAAGCTCTGGGTTAGGGGACTCGGTCTCTTCCTGCAGGGATCACACAATCTGATTAGGGACAGGAGGTTGGGAGAGGAAGAGAAGACAGGCACCAACAAACTAACACTCAGAAATGGTTCAGTCCAAGCGAGTTGCCGAGGTGTGGTGAGGGGCACAGGCGAGAGATTTGCTCCACGTCAGAATGCGGGTATGGCTTTTGCCCTCCACAGGTGTCGCTAAAGACAAAAATCAATCCATCTTCAACACTGGCCCAGAGTGATGTGAAGGACCAGGGCCGGGGACCTGGGACTTTGACCATTTATTTCCCGAAGCCAGCGCCTGGGATGGGAAATTCTGATAAATTCGGAACCAGCGCCATCTGGTGGTCATATTAGAGAGAGCCAGGGAGCATCTCTCCATGAAATTTTGCAAGAGCTTCTGAGGATGGCCTCTATCTCAAAAGTGGGTTGCCAGTATAAAATGACGCCATTTAAGTAAAATTTTAAAGTTTTATAGAGGTGCAGATAAATATATAATGATACATCCAGAAGGAGGCTCACCAAAAAGAGTGATAAGCTAAAAGTAGTGTCTCTGAGTGATTTGTATTTTGTTCTATGTACTTCTTTTTATCACGATTTTTTAAAACAATGAACATAGATCTTTTTAACCAATGAAAATGATAAAATTATATTCATTTTGGAGGGAAAAAAATAAGTGCAGAGATTGAAGGTGTCTCGACCCAGAATAAATCATTGGGTTAGTCCTGTGTGCTGGCTAACTTTTTAACAGGAATAAAACTGGGTCAAATGGAAACTAAAGAGCAGCCTTGAAGTGGGAAAGCAGAGAAGAGATGTCACACAGGGCAAGAATAACAGCCGGACCAGTAAATAAACCCTTTATACTTATGTAACTCCCTTTATACTTATGTAATGATCCTTTAACATGCAAAATGCTCACCTGGCTTCATGGCTTGAAGTGGCTCCACAAAGCTCTGTTTTTATCTCTGCTTGAGCCTTGCCTAAGCTACATTATAATTTATCTACTGTGATCATAGTAAATAACACTAAAACCGATTGGACATTATGTTGTCAGGCATGGGGCCAAGCATCCTACATGCATTACTACATTTAATTCTCACAAGAACCCCATGAGGTGAACAATGGGATGCTCCTCAGTGAATAGATGACGTAAATGAAGCTCAGGGAACTGACCTGTCACCTGCTAACTCATGAGACCCATGATACCAAACGCTATATTTACTTGGCTTTACATGCCCAGTGCCTATGTGGTGGTGCCTGGGTGGGTGGATGGCTGAATCTATGCACGGCGTGTCGTGAAAAGTACAGAACTAGGAAGAAAAAAAACTTCCATTGAAATGAACCTTTATTGAGCACCTACAATGTACTAGGCAGGCTGGTAAGTGCTGAGAGTAAAAAGATGCGTAAGACCAAATCCCCTGGTGTTCCATCCAGTGAAATAGCGTCCCTAGAAGAGGGTCACTTTTGTGAAGAAGGATCAGAATTCTATTTTTATCATTATCATCATCATTATTATTCAGTTAGAATCTCAATAGAAAACAGAGGTAACACTCAATTTGGCATACTTTGAAGAGTTTGTTACCAATCACAAAAGTGCGGAAAGGTGACTCTCAAACTTCAGCACGCATCAGAATCGTGCTCGTTCAGAGGACTAGTTAAAATGCAGCTTGTAGAAAATGTAGAAATACATCTTATTTCTAGCTCATAAGGATGGGGATGTGGCCTCCAAATTTGCATTTTGAGTAAACTCCCAGGTGATGCTGACACAGCTGGTGCAGGGGACCCACCGTGAGGGGGAGAGTGCTCACCTGAGGCAGGCAGCAGTGGAGGGGCCCCAACCTGCAGGGGCAAGGAGAAGGAAGGCTGCCAGAGCCTGGAAAGAGGGAGTCTTGTAGAGCAGGCTACCTTGAAAGTGGCTGAGGCTCCTCTCAGGAAGGGGGCTGGGAAGAAACACCGCAGCCTCCCTCCTCCCTCGTAATAGATCTAACCCAGCCAGAGCTGATGGGGTTCACACGACTCCATCTCCCAGAGACAGCGGATCTGGGGGGCAGATGGAAGATATCTGGACACACATGTTGAGTTTAAAGTGTCAGAGACATCCAAGAGGAGATGTTGAGCAGGAAACCAAGTGAAGGCTGCGGTGCTCAGAGAGGAAATCCCAAAGACCAGGAAGGCAGCCTGTCACATCTGCACTGCTGGAGGTCCAACTGAGCTGCCCAGAGATTCAGAGGTGGATCCAAGGAGAAGAGAGACCCTAAGTCAGGCTCACAGAACTCAAGGAGACTGGTCAAAGAAGCCCTCGGAGGTCAGGGCAAGCAGAGAGGGGACTCGAGACGAGGATGAGGCCAGGAGAGAAAACTCAAGTGCAAAAACAGGGCAGGGTGGGGATGGGGGTGCGGAAGAAGATAACGTGCTACAGCCCCTGAAGCGCTGATGTCAAGAGGAAGCAAGAAACTGCTACATCAAAAAACAAATGCGGTTCAACACAGCACCAGCTGCCAGGGAGGCTCCATCCACACGGCCAGGCAGCCTGACTCACTCGACAGACAGCTCCCTCTTGACCTGAGGCCCCCTCTTTTCATGCCTTTGATTTCACAAGTCCCCTTCCCAATCCAGTTCTGCAGAGCTTCATCACGAATCTCTGTTTGTCAACCACTAACTACGAATTGTTCTTTGACGTGATGTTTTTAAATCTGGGAAACTTTGGAGAACATTATAAGAACCCCTGAGAAAACTGGGATCATCAGAGGGGAGACCCTTCCCCTGCAATATTAGTTTCTCATAAGCTTTCTGATGCCTCAGATTTTACCATTAAAGATTCATTCCTTTGGCTTAAGGCTTTAATCCTCTATTAAATGTAAATCTTACTTTCAAGCCAGTGGTGTTTGGGGAATGAGGTCATACATTAAGTCTTATCTATCACTGACACCTCAGTGAGAGTGAGTTGACAGTCATTTCAAGAGTCAGGTTTAATAGGGAAGAAGGGAGATAAATGTAAAGGTACTGGGGAATTTAGCAGCAGAGGGAGAGACATTCAAGGAGATAGCATCGGAAACTAACATTTATTGAGGCATTATGCTAATAAGAAAAAGAAAAATAGCTACCTTTTACTGGCTGCTTAAATTTGTCAGGTTCCATGCTGTGCTTTTTACATATGAGGGATAATTTACTGTGATATCTGTTTGTGTTCTGTTCTTGTCTCGGAAGGATGCCAGCTCGGTACTTTGTGACCATCTAGAGGGGTGGGGTAGGGAGGGTGGGAGGGAGACACAAGAGGCAGGGGATATGGGGTATATGTATACATATAGCTGATTCACTTTGTTATCCAGTAGAAACTAACACAACATTGTAAAGCAACTATACTCCAAGAAAGATGTTTAAAAAAAAAAAAAAAGATCAAGGGGGAGTTTCCTTGCTTCATCTTAAGAACAAGTTACCAAGCCTTGGTGTTCTGGGACTGTGCTCCTTCATGTCCCATCAGTTAGGGTGACTTTATATAATAAAATATCCAAATAAAAGTGGCTTAAACAATGGGAAAAAGACCTCATTTCACATAGCAAAAAGTCTGGAGGTAGGAGGGTCCAGGGGGTGATGTCATCGGAGGCCCAGCTTTCTTCTTCCTTCAATTTTGTCATGCTCAGTGGTTGCCTTAATCCTTGAGCTTGCCCCTTGATGGTCACAAGATGGAAGCTGTTATTTCACTCATCTTGACATGAAGCCACAGAAGAGGGGGGTTCCTCCTCTGCATATCTTTTATAATTGAAGTCTAAGTCCCCTCCCAACTCACCGCTCTAACATCTTTTAAGATATGACCATCATGCTCTTGGTTCAAGATGGCACCACCTACATTCCAGGCAGCAGGATGGGAAAAGGGAAAAAGAAGAAGGAACAAATGGCAAGTAGGAACGAACTGTCTCTTAAAGAAGGCTCTCAGAAGTTTCTACCCACCCTTTCTTCCTAGATCCTTCTGGCCAGAACTTAGTTGTACAGCTGCCCCCAGCTGCAAGGCAGGCTGGTAAAGGTCGGCCTTACTGTGACATCTACTTGTACACAGCTAAAAATTCCTTCGGCATGAAAGAAGGAGCAAGTCTATAGTGGAGACAACTATCATCTCAGCCAAAGGGCCAAAAACATAAATTATGAGACATGCAGAAGGCAACCCCCACTCTAGTTTTGTTCTGGAGGTGGAAGCTCATTGACAGCATAGAAAAACAGGCTGATAGGGTGGGGATTGGTGGTGAGGAGGTAGATTAAGCATTGCCTTCTCCATAACAGGAGGGTTATGGAGGTTTGAGGTTTTCACAAGTGATAGAACTGGTATCCTGTTTGAATACAGATCCCTGTGGGATACCAGGGAGCTTGGACAAGGTGCTGAGACTTTGAAAGCACAGGCAAAAAACTCTGGTCAAACCTCTGGCTAGACGAAAATATAGCAGTGACGTGGTCCTTGGAGAAGACAAAGGCTGGGGGACAAAGTGGTATAAGAGCATAGAGCAGAAAGAGCATCAGGAACTCCAGTGGCACCTAAAGACTGAGGTAAAAGCCCCTCCCTCATTTTAAGTCACAACATATTCCCTATACCTTGTATATCCGCGGGGATTGGCAGGGAAGGCCCCCTAAACATGCCTATGATTAAATGTCTCAACACTCTAGCTTGGATCCTGCCTAGAGACAATCAAGCATAGAGGGTAGAGAGATTGTCTTAGACAAGACTTGTAGTTGGAAGTGATGGAAATAAAACTGGAGTAAGCAAAATAACAATGATAACGATGAATTTGTTGGTTTACAGCTCTACAGGGTCCACATGTCATTGGGCTTCATTTATGGCTTGGTGCAGGCTGTCTTTTCCCAAATCTCAGGTCTCATCTCCTCTGTGTTGGTTCCATCCTTAGGTGGGCCATCTCCATGTGACGACAAGATGGCGGCCAGCAACTCCAGGCTTATACTGTACTAGATCAGTAGCCCCAGAAGCAATGAGCGCATCTTTTCTCCAGTAGTTCCATCAAAAGTGCCAGTATTGTTCTCTGTGGCCTGAATGAAGTCACGTGTCCATCCCTGAACCAGTCACAGAAGGCAGGAAGGTGGAAGATGATGATCTCAGTCAGGCCACCACCTCTGGACTGAAAGTAGGAGAAGGTGACTCTCCAAGAGGAAATCAGGGTGATTTCACTGGAGAAGGGGGAATGGATGTGGGCAGACAGCAGCAAGATATTCACGGCAGGGAACAGAGCAAGTCAACCCCAAATGTACACACACACATGCATATGTGCACACATGTGCACAAACACACACGCACACACACACTCACTCATGAGCTGCAAAGATCAGCAAATCGGGCTCAAACCAGTTCTGGACCCAGTGAGGTAGAGTAATATGAGTGCCAAGAGCCAGTCTATACAACTCACTCTCAAAAGTCCCTCTCTTGTCCCTTCTGCAGTAGAGAAAGGGACCAACAGGCAGCAGGAATGTAAACCTGTTGAACACCCTGCTCACTTTCACCTTAACAGTTGGCAGAAGACAGATTCTCTAGAAAACAGAACACAGAGACAGCCATTCCCTTTCCCAGCCCAAGAGCTTTCAAACTGGTGGTTTGGGCATATTCTAAACATAACGATCATCAAGGGATAATAGAAACGCGCCTGGATGGTGATGCACTCACGCTTGACTGTGTGGCAGGAGAGGCCCCCTTAGCTCTGAGTCATCTGCCACCTTGGAAATGACAGTAGCAAGACTTAAGCTGCCAGACTGCTCATATAACGTGCATATTCACGTAGCAGGAACAGTGATGCTTCGCAAATCAGTCAAGTGGCATCATGGAAGGCATGTGACATATCCATGTCATATTTCCCAAATAAACAGATTTTACACGGTTACATCAAACTACAGACACTCTGTCTTCACAGTCTCTGAACTCAGGGCCCAGATGCCACTCTGCCATAGGACAAGTCTGGGGATACCTTGTAGTTTTTGACCCTCTCTCTATGGACTCTCCAAAGATTCAATCTATGCTTCTCCCCATATTCCTGGTGCCTCTGATGCCCAGAACCCAAAAGCCAGACTTTCACACCAAGGCAGAATTTTCAGACTCTACGTTCTTGGAAGAGGTGGACATTGATCAAACCGACAAGTTTGAATAATATCATTCATTAGGGCTAAAGCAAAACAAACAGTCCATCTCTGGCAAGAGTTTAGAACCTTCGGGTGAAGATCTGTATACTAACCTTGCTCTTTTCATCTTGTCTTTCCTACTTTCACCTGGTCCTTGATTCACTTCCTTATCTGCTTGTCTTCATGATGGCATGGCCAGTATTTGTGCAAGCCAACTTTAGTTCTTTCTGGAATGAGGCAGCATGCAAATAAACAAGTACATTCTCCTAGAGTCCTTTTCCATTGATGGTGTCACCATATACTTGATACCCAAGCTAGAAATATAGCAGTCATCCATCTCTCCTCCCTCTTTTCACTCCCCATCCTATTAGCCAATACTACTATTCTCATGCCTAAATATTTGTCAACCCCCTGCAGAACTCTCCACCCCTGCTGCTACTGCATGGGAAAGCTTGTTAATCGCTCTCCATTTCCCACCCTGCCCTCTTTCAATCTATCTTCAATATTGATGCTGGTGTGATCAACCCCAAATTCAGACCCATCCTCTTCTTCTCTGCTTTGAATTCTCCCACGGCCCCTATCACACACAACAATGTTTTCACACTCCTCTGATGAGCTGTGAGGGGCATCAAAGTAAGTTCTGACCAAAAGCAACTAATGTGCCAATGTTTGTGAGTGGTTTCCCTTTTTGTATAAAGATTTGAACAGTTTGGAGAGGGATGGGACAGACATAGTTAATGTGACAGGCCCCTTCTACAATGCATTAGTTTCTTAAGGCTGCCATAAAACAGTCCCACAGACTGAAATTTATTTTCTCATGGTTTTAGAGGCTAGAAGTCTGAGATCAAGGTGTTGGTAGGGTTGGTTTCTTCTGCGGCCTCTCGCTCTTTGGCTTGTAGACGGCTGTCTTCTTTCTGCGTCTTTCGTATAGGCTTCCCTCAGTGTGTGTCTGTTTCCAAATGTCCTCTTCTTATAAAAAAACACCAGTTTTATTAGACTAGGGCCATAATGACCCCATTTTAACTTAATTACCTCTTTAAAGTCACATATATGCTGGGTTTTCTATGTGGCCAACTCTGCCAGCCTTCCTTCCAGCGATGGCTGTGTCATTCACTGGTTCTTTGGTGAGTTGTTTATCTTGTGTTTAGTGTCCTGATTTATGAGAGTTACATGGGAAAATGAGCCTGATCATGGGACATGAATGTCAGTCCTCTCCTCTCGTGCCCTTTTGTGCCAGGGAATGGGGGATGGAGCTGCGGCACCATCTGCGTTGTGCTCACAAACTCCCTTGCATGTCTCCATCTCTCACTTTCTTGCGTTCCTTGCTGAGCATGAAGAGTTGAATTAGACTAAGTCAAAATGCACAGATGATTCAACTCCACAGCAAAGGGTTTGAGCTATTCAGACATTATATCTGTTGCTGGACTGTATTTCTTTGGCCTCACTCCTCTTCAAGCTCCAAGCCTGATGGGTCCAGGCTTTATAAGGACTGTAAAAACTTCATCTTTTCACACACTTGTTGGATAGAGAAAGGGGTGCAGATATAACCATTGAGCTGGTAACTGTGGATAAACCTAGGCACACCCAAGAGAATCCATCCAGTGGAATGCCATCTGCGTGTCTGGCCATGGGGAAAACACAACCTGTGGAATAAACCATAAGTCTTCCAGAGAGCAAACAGGCCTCTATCTACCTCTTCAACCACTGCCCATGACATACTTGCTGCTCCAGAAACACCAAACCACTTTCTACATATTCACACATCTTTTTATTTCTCTTCATTTATTTTATCACACAGTCTTATCTCCCTAAAAGCAATTCACACTAATATTATGACCAAGGTGCACCTCCTCCAGGATCCTTTGGGTTAAATTGGGAAAAGCTTTTTTTAACCATGGAACTTACCACGCTATGTTACAAACATCTGCTTATGGATTGACCTGCCCTGACGTTCGAGCTATCGGAGCCCAAAGGCTGCATCTTGGTAATTCACTTCTGCACCCCTAACACAGAACGTGGTGCATGAAAAATGCTGGAACTTGGCTGATTGTCCAAACTTTCCTCCTTCTAGGATTTTAGCTAGCTGGTACTACTACCCCTAAACTGGATTTGCCTCTTGGTGGGTGCGGAGCCAAAATACACAACCAAAGCCAAAGAGCAGGAGAAGGAAGGCTTATTACTTGCAGCAAGTAAGGAGAACACCAGAAATATTTCCCAAAGCAGCATCTCCCCGAACAACAAAATTGGGGAAGTTTTAATCCAAGAGCGCATGCATAGTTATGAAGGGGCTTGAGCAGATGACAATTCAGCACAGAACTGGGGCAAAGGTTGACAGAGTCCGAGCTCTAGTTGATTAAAGTCACAAGGGTCAGCAAAGGTCAGCATCATCTTTCCTTAGGTTCTGGTGAATCTGGTGGTCGAGTGCTTGAGGGGGATGGGGTCCTGCAAAACAGCTCAAGAATGTGCTTCAGGCTAATCCTTACCTTTGAAACAGGACTGGGAGGCTTTACAACTGATATATTGTCCCCATATGGTTATGTTATCTCCCTGGCCAGGTAATAGCTGTTTGTTCTTACATTCTTTTGTTCTCTCAAAATTCCTATTGAGGCCTATCCTTTTGCAAGGGCAAGCACTAGGCCCAGGCTCAGACACAAAATGGCTTAGGCCTAACATGGCTTCTCTTATGTCAAGAAAGCCAGGCCTGGTTCTCCTTCTCCAGGCACCCCCTACTCTATCTGTATCAGACACTAAGGCCAGTACCAGACACTAAGTACCAAACACTAAGGTCACATGACAATCTAAGTAGAGTATCTTCTTTATCCCTGGCTGAGCAGGGGGCTATTGACCTCAAATTCTGATTAACTGTGTTGGTGAGCGTGGCCTTAGGCTTACAGCCAAACCTGGCTTTCCTTCAATCTCTATATGTAAACCTTGAAAAGCAAGGATGAAGGAGCTGCTGAGAAAAAAGAGATGTATCACCATCATCACCAGTAGAAAAATTGATGCCAATAAATGATGAAACTGGTCAATGTTTGACTTTTTCTAGAAAGACTGTAAGTTGGTTTTCTTGTTTTTAATGACAAAACCCATAGAACCCTCCTACACTGTTAATGGGAATGTAAGTTGGTGTAGCCGCTGTGGAAAACAGTATGGAGGGTCCTCAGAAACTAAAAACAGAACTACCTTATGATCTAGTAATTCTGCTTCTGGGCATATATCTGAACAAAACTATAATTCAAAAAGATGCATGCTGCTATGTTCATAGCAGCTCTATTCACAACAGCCAAGATATGGAAACAACCTAAATGTCCATCAACAGGTGAATGGATAAAGAAGATGTGGTACCTATATACAGTGGAATACTACTCAGCCATAAAAAAGAACAAAATAATGCTATTTGCAGCAACATGGATGCAACTAGAGATTACCATAGTAAGTGAAGTAAGTCAGAAAGAGAAAGACAAATACCATACGGTATCACTTACATGTGGAATCTAAAATATGACACAAATGAACCTACTTATGAAACAGAAATAGAATCACAGACATAGAGAACAGATTGGTGGTAGCCAGGGGGGAGGGGGTTGGGGGAGGGATGGAGTGGGAGGTTGGGGTCAGCAGACTTAAGTTTTTATGTATAGAATGGATAAACAACAAGTTTATCCTGCTGTATAGCACAGAATATTCAATATTCTATGATAAGCCATAATGGAAAAGAACACACACACAAAAAAGAATGTATATATATGTATAACTGAAAAAAAAATGTCAAAACCCATAATGATAACAAAATGTACTATGAAGTAACAGGCTTCATCAAAAATGGAGTGCAGTCGTTTCCTGAGTCTGGTGGACAAGACTGCATGGGAGGGTCAGAGAGAGGCTTCGGTGCTTTACATCATCTCCCCAGTGTTGTCCTCGCAAATACGAACCAGTTCATGGCTCGGGGAGGTCACTCTGGCAGCTGTCCTGCTCCAGTCCACCCAAAGGCAAAGCTTCATATAAAGGGGTGGATTGCTAGGCTGAGGATGTCTCCATCTGCCTTAGGGTTTACAGGCGACATCAGAAACTGGTATAAAGAGGAGGACAGAGCAATGCCATTTGGTGGATCCATCAGACAAATTCAGCAATATCTGTTAAAAATGATCTAAGTGCATCTCCTTCCAAAAGTCTACAAGGAGACATTTCTGAGAAAAAGAAATACAAAGGACTCTTACATATAAGAAAAGCGCTGACTTTCTCACCAAGGAGAAATGTCACTTAAAACTACAATGAGAAAAAAAAAAAAAAAAAACTACAATGAGATGCCATTTTCACTTTATCAGGGTGGCAAGAATTATAAAGTTTGATCATACATTGTGTGAGGGGAAAAAGCTCTTTCATATATTATTGATGGAAGAATAAATTGGTATAATGTCTATGATGAGAAATTTGTCGATATCTATCAAAATTACAAAAGCCCATAGCCTTTACCCAGTAAATTTGCTTCTAGAAATTTACTCTATAGATATAGCTGCATAGGAGAAAAGTGTTGTATGTACTTGGTTATTCACTGCAGCATTGTTAATAAAGACTTGCATTTATATCATGCATTTATATCATGCATTTATATCAAAAGGGGTCTATTTAAATAATTTATGGTGTATCTATACGGTGCACTATTATATAGCAGGGGAAAAAATTAAGTTTAATTTTATGTACTGATATGGAAGCTTTTCAGTATATATTACAGTGGTGGGGAAAAAAGGAAATTGCAGAAGAAAATCTACATTATAATACCACTATGTAAAAATCTATGTGTGTATTTATGCAAATACAGAGGAAAAGGTCTGGTTACCAGGAGTGTGACGGTATTTCTTGAAGGCAAGTTATTCAAATGAATATGATTATGACACGGGTGTTCCCTCTGGGTGTTGATGTTAGAAAATTGCCCTTGGTAAATATTCCTATAGTCATAGACATTTTTGAAGTTGGAAGAGTTAGAAGTTATCAAGCCCAGCCCTCTTCCTCTACAGATGAGTGAACTGAGGCCCAGGTTGTTGACTGCAAAGGCTGGATAGGAACCCAGGTCTTTCCCAACACGAAAAAGGCACCCACCAAAAAGGCTCCAGTCTTCATTTAAAACTTACCTTTATTACAATTGCTACATTTTCTTGGAAGCCTTCCCACCTGCTCCAACCCCACCTCAGCCCCAGGGAAACACTTCCCTGTGCTAAACAGAGGTGAGAGAAGGAAGCTCATCTCACAAAGGGGAAGGCTGCTTGGGAAACCAAGTGTGGTCTTTCTAATAGCAGAGGGTGATGCACCATCAGTTTAATTCCTGTTCATTTGTGGTGCTTATTAGAGTGTCTGAAAATATAAGCTGAGTAATTGGAGCGTTAGAATTGATTAATTGAAGTAGGCTTTTGGTGTAAATACACCTGGAGAGATTTTTCCAGGTGGGATTCTCTACTAAAGATTTGGAGAAATTCAGACCTCTGAACATGGAAATAAGAATGGTGTGGTGGTTTTAAAACATGGCTGCAAATTTTTTTATGTTCCTGCCACAAGAGTTGGGGTCCGTGTCCCCTCCCCTTGAATCCGCATGAGCTCATGACCGCCTCAACTTATAAAGTATGGCAGAAGGGCTGCCATATGACTTCCAACACCAGGTCATCCAAAGCCATGCATCTTCCACCTGGCAGCTTCTACTTGCTCTTGGAGCCATGAGCCACTGTGAAAGAAGTCTGCTTACAGGTACCCCAGTCGACAGTCCCAGCCAAGCCCAAATGGTAGACCTGTGAGTGAAGAAGCCTCCAGATGATTTCAGGTCCCACCCATTCGAGTCATCACCAGCTCTTCAAACCTTCCCAACTGAGGCCCCAGGCAAGGTAGCCCCAATATTTCCTGCCCAAAGTCCTGACCCTCAGAATCTGTCAATGTAATAAAATAGTTGTTTTAAGCCACTAAATTTGAGGTGGTTTGTTATCGATATAGATATAGCAATAGGTAGCCAGAGCAGATAGATGCCATGACAGTAAGATTGCCCAATTCCCATGGCCCTAAGAAACAAGCTGCTCCAGACACTAGTTTTGATCCCCATGCGGAGATGATTTCTAACTGAGCCACACCTTACTTTGCTTGTACCTTTACTTTAGGAACAATAACCCACTGTTGTTCCTATTAGCCTGTCTGTTTCCACCTTGAGACTAGGAGATCCTCAGTCACAGAGCTCTCTCTTCTTCATCTTTAGTAACCCAGCACAGCGCCTGGACCCCAAGAGGAGCTCATGACCTGTTCGTTGGATGGATTTCTGCCTTCACACAGCAAGGACTCTCTTCTGTGGGGCCCGGAAGACAGGGCAAACTAACCATCAGAGCTGAAAATAATGGTAGAGATTATCTAACTCACCCCTTTCACTTTACCAGGCCCAGAGAGGAGGAGTGACTGTCCCAGGGAAACACAGCTGGTTAGTGAACTATGCCCAGTGGCCCCTGTGTCCCTCTCCAAACCACCACTGAGGTGAGTCCTCAGAGGACGCAGGGAGCAGGGTGGTTAAAAGCATGGGCTCCAGACACACAGCCCTTGTCCAAGATCCTGGCTGGCCACCCTCACTGCTATGTAGTGGTAGCTTCTCCAGAAGGAAAGAAAGGGACTCGACTTTTCACATCCAGCCAGCCCCACCCTCCACTGAATAAACAAGCTCTTCTCAGTTTCCAAGGACTGAATCCTTCCTTTTCGATCTAAATCCCTGTTGGAGGAGGAAAGCAGTAGAATAAGCTTTTTTGCATTGAATGACTTTAAACGACTGGCCTTAGAGAGGCCAACAGACTAGGGCTGTTGTTCTTAGCAGGGGGCCTGTGCCCCCAGGGGACATTTGACCAAGTCTCGAGACACTTGGTTGTCACAGCCAGGGACTGCAACTGGCACCTCGTAGGCAGAGGCCAGGGATGCTGCCAAACATCCTACAATGCACAGGACAGCACCCCACAATAAAGAAATATCCCGTCCAAAATGTCAAAAACGCCAAGGTTGGGAAGCCCTGGGCTAGGGAAAGGACAGCTGTGAGGGGCCCCCTTTGAGTTCCCAGGAGCAGAGGCCAGGGCCCGGGATGGCTCATAGGGAAGTCTACTCAAGCTTGTGGTGGGCCTTCACTCTGCCGGTGCTTCAAGACCTTCTCCACCAGTTGGCTGGTCCCCAAGTGAGGGTGTTCCCCAGCAATGCCCCCAGGGCACCAACAAGCTCCAGGAGACAGGAGTCGGGACAGGAATGGGGCACACCAGGACATATCAGTGCACTCTGAACTGGGAACACGGACCTCTCTATTACAACGTTTGAGCAGAGTTCTCTGAGCAAGGTCTCGCCACAGGCGAGAGAGGTGGTAGGAGATCGTGTAACCGGCTGGGACTAAGCCCATGTTTCCAAAAGCATTAAAGCAGAAGTGACTCAGACCACCCACTAATGACTGATTATTTGGCTGCCTATGAGACAGTTTAAGAAATGATTTGTGAATTTAATTTTTAACTAAGGCAGAAGCCCTTGGGGGCCTCTGGAGTTCAAGCATGAAAAAGGAAAATCTACTGCTGGAAGGAGAGGGCTCGGAGGGCCCCCCTCCAGCCTGGAGGAGGTACATTCCTACCCATCCGGTGGCCCAGCAGCCGGCAAGGGAGCCCAAGTATGAGGTCACTAATCCACACTGGGATCAGAGGTCAGGGCTGGACAACTCAACAAAACTGTGCACTTTGGTGTTCTAGAAATTTCTTTAGATAAAAGAGTAAAAATAAGGAAAGCATCCAAGTTTTCTACCTCTTTCTTAAGTTCTAATCTTAAAAATGAGCTGCATTGCCCACTTCACTAACACCGGACCCAGCACTCGAATTCCTGGGGTCTAGCCTCCTCTCCGCCACTGATGTCCAAGTGATCTTGAATTCTCAATGACTCTTGCTGAGTTTGGATTCTCTATGTGGGACTAATAGTGCCACCCTTGGTTATCTCGCAGCGCCATTTGCAGCCTCCATCCCAGGGGAGGTGAAAGCATTTTGCAATAGGTACTCTCTGGCAGGTCCACCCTGTTCATCTGGTTCTCCCTGAGGGCTGGCAAAAGCACCCTTTTACTTCTCAAGGGCGCTAGGGCAAAAAAAAAAAAAAAAAAAAGCATGCCCAACCTGAGACAAAGTCACAACCTTGGCCAAAAAAAGAAATGCAGACAACATTCTCCCTCAGGGTGAACTCCACTGAGATTCCATAGACATGGGTTCAAGTCCTAAGTCCACTACAGACAGTTTTTGTATTTTTTTAAAATTATTCTGGCAAAAAAATAACATTAAATTTACCATTTTAACCATTTTTAAGTGTCCAGTTGAATAGTGTTAAATATAGTCATATTGTTGAGCAATAGATTGCTAGAACTTTTACATCTTTTAAAATTTAATTTAATTTATTTATTTACTTGGCTGCGTTGGGTCTTAGTTGTAGCATGCGGGATCCTCATTGTGGCACGCAGGATCTTTTGTTGCAGCGTGCGGGCTCTTCACTGCAGCGCACAGGCTCTCTAGTTGTGGTGTGCAGGCTCAGTAGTTGCACTGTGCCGGCTTAGTTGCCCCGCAGCACGTGGGATCTTAGTTCCCCAACCAGGGATCAAACCCACGTCCGCTGCATTGGAAGGTGGATTCTTAACCCCTGGACCACCAGGGAAGTCCCTAGAACTTTTACAACTTACAAAGTTGAAAGTCTGTACCCACTAAACACTAATTCCTCCTTCCCCTGCTCTTGGCACCTACCTCTCCATTTCCTGTTCCTATGAGTCTGACTACTTTAGATACTTCCTGTGAGTGGAATCATATAGTCTTTCTCCTTTTGTGGTTGTCTTATTTCACTGAGCATAATGTCCTCCAGCTTAGTCCATTTGGTCAGACTTAGTCAGAATTTCCTTCATTTTTTAAGGCTGAATATTCTTTTGCATGTATGTACCACGTTTTCTTTATCTATTCGTTCATTGATGGAACATCTGAGTTGGTTCCACTTCTTTGCTTTGCCACTCTTGCTGCAGTGAATATGGGTATGCAAATATCTCTTCAAGATCCTGTGCTTTTTTTCATTTTGGTGTTTTATTTATGTTAAGTTTGTTTTTCATGCCATGTTATTCTTTTTATTTTTTCCAGCTTTATTGAGGTGTTAAATAAAATTGTATATATTTAGGGTGTACATGATGATTTAATATACATATACATTGTGAAATGATAACCCCAGTCAAGTTAATTAACACATCCATCACCTCACATAGTTGCCATTTTTTTGTGAACACTTAAGATCTACTCTCTTAGCAAATTTAAAGTACACAATACAGTATGATTAACTATAGTCACCATGCTGTACATCATTCATCTTCCAGCTGGAAGTTTGTGCCCTTTGACCAACATTTCTTCATTTCCCCCACATCCAGTCCCTAGAAACCACCATCCCCTCTCTGGTTCTATGAGTCTGACTTTTTTAGATTCCAAGAAAATGTGCTAAATATATACAATGGAATAAAAAAGAAGGAAATCTTGCCATTTGTAACAACACGGATGAACTTGGAGGACATTATGTTATGTGAAATAACCCAGACACCGAGAAGCAAATACAGTATGAACTTGCTTATCCATGGAAGCTAAAAAAGTCAAGATCCTGCTTTGAATTTTAGGTAGTATGTATCCAGAAGTGGGATTGCTGGATCATGTGGTAATCCTTTTTTTAAATTTTTTGAGGCAACTCCATACTGTTTTCTATAGTGGCTGCACTATTTTACATTCCCACCAACAGTGCACAAAGTTTCCAATTTCTCTGTGTCCTTGACCATACTTGTTATTTTCTCTTCTTTTGAAAGAGGCCATCCTATTGTGTGTGAGGTCGCTACAGACAGTTTTGAGAAATTCAGTGTCCCTCTCTGGGTCAGGACAAGACAAACCAGCTGAATTGGTTTAGAAGATCTTTCATATTGCTCTCAAATAACATCATGGACATGAAAAAATAATCTTTGTCAGTTGAGAAGAGCTATACAGCTCTCAGAGAGCAGATCATGTAAAAGCTAAGAGAGCAGACTTGACAGTCAGACTATCCTAGGTTCCATACTGAGATGTGCTGACCACAAGCCTCGTGACATTGTCAGTTCCTCTACCAGTAAGATGCAGGTGATAATCCCCCCATACTGCCCATCAGAGGGTTGATGAGAAGACCAGACCAGATCACAGGAGATAACAGACTTGAGTAATCAGAAGGATGCTGTTCCTGGCTAAGAATGAGAACTGAAACTATTTGTTCCATTAACAAATGAGGCACATAGACTTGTGCACTTTAAATGGGTTGATTATATAGCCTGGGACTTATATCTCAATAAACTATTTTTTTAATGAGGAACATAGAGGGCCTCAAATAAGGTGCCGATACTTACCATTAAGGTAGACACAGAATCACAGAAATGACACAAGCTTTGGGGTCAGACAAACCTGGACACATTTTCTCCCCCCGTGGAGCACAGGCTCTGGACGCGCAGGCCCAGTGGCCATGGCTCACGGGCCCAGCCGCTCCGCGGCACGCGGGATCCTCCCGGACCGGGGCACGAACCCGCGTCCCCCGCATCGGCAGGCGGACTCCCAACCACTGCGCCACCAGGGAAGCCCAAACCTGGACACATCTGAATCTCAACTCAGCCTCCTGGTTACTGTGAGACTTTAACTCTCTCTGAGCTTTGTTTGGTTTATTCAGATGGAACACAAAGATTTTTAAAAAATTACTTTTCAAGATTGTTCTGTCACATATAATGTTTCTACCTGTTCATGTAACAGGTGCTCAATAAATGATAACTATTATTTCTGTGTTGCTATCCCTTCCTAAGAAACCTGGCCCTCCTGAAGGTACTAGTATAGCCCAAGGGCCTCCGAACACAGGAGGAAAAGGTGTGAAAAAAAGGGAAGACGGGGTTTTGTATTCACAAACACTCCTTTCCCAGAAACAAGCCATTTATCAAAGTAGCAGCTTCTCATTTACTGTCAAAACGCAAAGGCTAATTACATTTGAAGAACAATGGGCTACAAGAGCAAAAGAGACAGGGCCTGTTCAATTAATGGGGAGAGGAAGGGGGGTCTCTAGCACACAATATTTTGGACATCGGATTGCAATGGTTTAATTAGCTATTGCTATGGACTTTGGATCATCTGTTGTTCTAGAAGCCATTAGTCATCTGTAGCTTTTAAGCATATCATTTAGACTCCCTCATTCAACAAATGCTTTTTGAGCACCCGATACACGCCAAGCACCGGGCTCAACACTGAGGATACAGCACAGCCTAGTGGAAGACGGACGGCTTAGCCCACTAATGGGCGGCTCACCCTAATTCTAACAGAACTCCAGTTTTATCCAACCCCATGCCCCTCCCTCATCATCCACCTTTCCATAAAAGGCCTCTGCATCTTTCCAGTTGTTCGTGTCAACAACCATGGAGTCACCTGTGAGTCTCTCTTTCTATGAGACCTTACATCCATGATATCAACAAGTTCTGATGGTTCTCTTGCCAAAAGCGCTCTTGATTCCATCCACTCCTCTGCCGACACACGGCCATTACCGCCAGCCCAAGGCTCAGCAAAGGTCTCTCTTAAAAAATTGGGATTTTTTTTCTGTGTCTCTACCTGCTTCCCATTGCAGTCCACACAACATCCAGGGTGATCTTTTCAAATGGTGAACCATGTTATGCCATTGCTCTGCTGACAACACTTCACGGTCTGCCCACTGCTCTTAGATTGGAATCCAGAATTCCTGAGATGACCTATAGGTTTCCACGTGCTCTGTCCCCACCCACCCCTGTAACCTCAATCCAGACTTCACTCTGGATTGCTGACTAAGCTCTAAACCCATCAAGCCCTTTCTTGCCTCTGAGTCTTTGCCCTGAGGTTCCCTTTGTTCTGCTCTTTCCATCTATGCACAAGCCTAGTCCCTTCCCAACTTTCAGTTGAAATAGTACTTCCTCAAAGAGGTTTTTCCTGACTTTGCTGTCTAAGTGACTTCTTCCAGTTATTCTAGCTCATCACCTTATTTGTTTCTTGCACAGCATTCGCTCCGTGATAACCATCTTGTGCATTTGTTGGTTCACTGGACATCATTTTCCCACTAGTCAATGGGTACTCTGAGGGAAGGGGCTTTTGTCCATCTTGTTCACAGATAGACCTGTTTTGCCCAGTGGAAGGTAAGCAGATGTGACACACACCATATCCAGGCCGGAGCTACAAGGACACTCCTGTGGTTCGGTTCTGCCCCTCTTGAGCCTCCATCACTCAGCATGAGAGCAGCACGCCCCTGATGATGGTTGTTCCTCGAGAAGACATGTGGAACAGGGCCAGCCCAGCCCAGTCCAGGAGAGCCATGGGCCACCTGCAGCTCTGAGGGAATATAAGCTAGAAACTTACACCTCTGGGATTGGGGGTTGTTTGTTGCTGCAGGAAAAGCTATCACATTTCCAAAGTCTCAATGACCTCCAGCAAGAGACTTACTCTCTCTGGTTCCTAATTTCCTCATTGGTGAAGTTGCACCATAATTCCATACTCCTTCCTACTTAAAAACTCTGAATGGACTTGAGGACACGGGGAGGGGGAAGGGTAAGCTGGGACGAAGTGAGAGAGTGGCATGGACATAGATACACTACCAAATGTAAGACAGATAGCTAGTGGGAAGCAGCCGCATAGCACAGGGAGATCAGCTCGGTGCTTTGCGACCACCTAGAGGGGTGGGGTAGGGAGGGTGGAAGGGAGGGAGACGCAAGAGGGAAGAGATATGGGGACATATATATACGTATAACTGATTCACTTTGTTATAAAGCAGAAACTAACACACCGTTGTAAAGCAATTATACTCCGATAAAGATGTTAAAAATAAAAGAATAAAGCTACTAGAAACATTAAAAAAAAAACCTGTGGGGTTTTTTGGTTAAGATTTTGTCACTTCTCTAAATTATAGTATTGTTTGGGGGTTCAATCATTTTTTTCCTTTCCAACTGTACAAGTTATTTAGGCAACTTCAACTTACAAAACTCCAGACAGGCAGTTAATGATGCCAAACTAGCTAGCACAAAACCAGAGTGCAAAGGCCTGTGATGATTTAAGCTGCTATAGCAGAACTTCTATTCTAAAGACCCTGAGATTAAAAAAAACCAAAATCTATAGAGCACAAACCTGCCACATTCAGCTGCCCCAGTTATTTATACGAGCATTTCCCAATTCAAATTGCACGCTCAAATCAAATTTCCCACGTCCCATTTGGCATGAACATTCGTGTATTTCACTGCAGCCATCAGCTGATCATGAAGTGCTGCTGCCACAGGCCCCAGTGGGGGCGGGACATTGTGGAATGCGTGGTATATGCACCACATTATCTTTCTAATTTCCAGAGCATTCTGAATTCCAAAACACATACGGCCTCAAGGGTTCCAGGTCAGGGTTTGTGGGCTCGTATTGGGAGACAGAGACTGGATATGAGAAACTTGTTTCTAATAATGAAGCTAATGAAAACTATCATTTCTTGAGTGTTTACAACACCCTGAACACTGTCTATTCGTTATCTCATGTAATCCCACAATTTATCAGGTCCCATCTTACCCTGTGTCTGTAGGCATGGCACAGGAGGCTTGCAGAAGTGAGGTAGTTTGCCACCAGTTTATGCAGAGCTGGCAAGAGGCCGAATTTAGGATTGGAACCCAGCTGCGTCACTTCCGAGCTTGCACACTTAACCATTGGGCTGCGCTGCTTCTCTCATTAACTGTAGGGAAAGAATGGAATTAAGTGCTTCTTGGGCCTTCACCATAAGAAGCATTCCCAGACATGATCTTGTGTAAGTTTTATAATAATTCAACAAAGTCATATCATCATTCCCCATCTAAGGAGCTAAGCAACTTGTTCAAAGTCTCACAGTTAACTAACTGATCAGATACCGAATCCATTATTCTCTCCACTGATTGCAACAATATGGAAAACAAGCTTGTGAGAGTCTTGTTCAACAGGACAGACAGGAGAAAGGTGGGAAACCACTGCTTCAGCATAAATATTCTCCAGGATGATAGTCGTCATGGTGACAGGGGACGGTCTGCGAGAAGGCTTTGTTCCCCCATATCGCGCATCAGCATCCCTCGATATACACAACTGAAATTTTCTCATTCTTAAGTACTACAGAAATGTGCCTCTAGCCCAAACCTCCCTTCTAACTCAACTCCTGAATCCGTCCTCTATAGAAATTCTGAAACTAAATAAGAGAAATACAAACACGAAAAAGTAGATTATAAAACTGGGAGAAAAATATCCCAGGAGGGTAAAATAGATAAAATGAATGAGGGGATAAGACAGATGATGGTAAAATAATGAAAATTCAGCAAGGAATTGATATGCAAACTCTGTGAAAATTCTATGAACTGTGATGATAAGAGAGAATCTTTCACACTCTTCATGGTTTAACAAAACTTTGTAAGGCTCAAAATAACAACATGTGATAAAAAGTCCAAAGATCTGGCCCTTTGTGTGGCCTCCATCATGTCATAGTTGGATCTTGAACGATTAACCCAACGTCTCTGAATTTGATCAAATGCTCTCTGTTCCTTACAACCAAACAACTGGTGCACGTGGGCACAGGGCATGCAACATACACAGGGAAACACTGTCAACTTGTATACTTTGTTAATGTTTCCAATCAGGTGATAGGTGGAGCATTTTGAACATGATTTTGAGCATGTTTGTCTGAACATTCCAAAACAGTACCTTTGCTTCATGCTCTAAATATAGCAACATCTACTTCCTTCTGGACATATTTGCCAAGCCAAAATATTTTGTCTGTAAAGATACGCCAGTTCCAATGTTTTGTTTTGTTTTGTTTTTTGGTTTTAACAGTTTGGCAACAGTGTCTTCAGATAGCTGGATGTGGGTATCAGTCAGGATAATCTAGCTGAGGCTGTGGTAACAAATATGCCCAAATCTCACTCACTTAAAACAACAAGTTTGCTTCTTGCTCAAAGTTCATCCCACAGTTTGCTAGGGGGGGCTCTGCTTATCTTCATTAATTAAGGGCAAGCTAACAGAGCAGCTACCATCTCAAAAATTGCCAGCCGCCATGCCAGTGAGGAGGAAAGGTTGCCAGAGGCTCCAACCTAAAGGTTGGCCTGAAGGCTCCTTACCAGAATCAGCGAACATATGTCCACTCACTGGTCATTGGTCAGAATGCCTTAGCAGGTCTCACCCAACTGCAAGAGGCCAGAAAAAGTGTTCCAGCCATGTATGCAATAGACAGGAGAATCAGAAATCTCCACTGATCAGAGGTAATGACTACCTCTCTCTGAACCAATGTGCCTGATGCCACAGTAACTAAGCTTTGTCCCAGGCAGATGAGCGATTCAAAAGTGTGATTCAAAAAAATGAACAACAACAAAACGAAAAACAGAAACAAAAACCAAGCTACAGTGTTTCCAAAACATTTTTCTAACTTCACTGCACTCTGAGGTATTATTTCTAATTTACACCGTAGCTCGGATGACGGTAATATTCCAAAATAAATTGCGTAGCATTGTTCTTCACTTTTTCCCAGCAGGAAAAAACACATGTAACTTGTTTTTGCAAAATAATTTTAGGTAAACATAGAAAATATTGAATATTTTAAAAATTTGCATCTTGATCTTGATACTGGAAAAGTTTATCAGAAGTCCAGGCTCTTGTTCAACTAGTCCAAAAAGAATTTGGGTGACAAACACAAAGGAAAACAAAAAACAAAAAAACCCCGAAGTTGAAGAGCAAAGGGAACAAAGAAGCAGTTTATTTAGGGCACAAACAAAAGTTACACTCACAAAGAAGAGTGTGGGGGGCCTCACAAAAGGGGGACTTTTCTGATCCACTTTTTATCTTATTTTTAGCCCTTTGAATGGGTGGGTCTTTTTGATTAGGGGTGGAATGTTCATTGAGGGGAAGGCTGAGGTGTGGCCTGGATTGCACCAGGTTGCATCAGCCCCTGGTCTTGTGCGTTCGTCTCCTGAAGTGCATGGTCTTGTACATGCACTCTAAGAGCTGTTTTCCCTTAAATTTTCCTCTACTAGTCAAGCACCACAAATGGAAAGTCGTACAGTGTCATCAGTAACCTGTGCATTTTCATTGTGCATGCTCCAAGTTTTCATGGACAGAGTTTCTTGTTCAGATGCTACAAAGTTTCCGTTTCAGAGGCCATTCTTCCATGCATCATGGCCTCATTAAGTGCAAAACAAGCAGGTGGTTTGCCTTCTGCTTAATGTCTATACATGAGAAGACTGTCTTTGGGCCCAGCCCTGTCTTTCCTGCCTCAGTATCAATTTTTTTTTTTTTTTAGAGTTTGCATTTAGGAAAAAAAAAAAAAAGTGTGGTCTGAGAAGGGAACTTACTTCCAATACCTGCAGGATTAGAGGAGGGGGGCTAGGAAAGGGGGAAAGACACAGGGAAGAGCAGAGTTAAAAGGTGTCTAAAAGGCAACTTTACCAGTAACCAGATTCTCTCAAGTTACAGTGGGCAAGGATGAACTTGAGAATAGATTTATTTTGTATATTATTCTTAAGTCCAAACTCAGAGATGAAGGAAACATGACTTTCTATATTTTAAAATTATAAATTGATATTATATGGTTAATATCCCTCAGGCTCTGAACCCCCATCCCCGTGAACTGGCAGGAAGTTTAGCCTCTTACTCGAGGCTGATACAGAAGAACTAGTTTCATGTTGCCGTAGGCATTAGTGAGTGTCTACCACCAGGGTACCATCTGCTTCAGTCTCCATGGTGCCTTCAGTTCTAAAGGTTCTGTGGTTTACAGTCCACACCTGGGGTCTGAGGATCCCTGGCAGGCTAAGGACACCCCGTCCCCCTGGGAGCACCACCAGTCTTCCCTGGAGGTATTGCTACCTCCCAGGAGGACTCCCACTCTGAACCAGAGACCCCTCTCCCTCCCAGCCTCAAGGACTCTCCTCGGCAGCCCACTGCTCCTTCAATACGCCCCTCCTCCTGGGACACCTGGCACCAATGGGCTCAGCTTCATTAACAATAGGAAACCCCATTGCGTTTAGACCGCTTCTGCTTATGACTGACAAAACTCCTGAATCATGAGATGAAAGAGTGAACCCTGAGTATATTGAGAGGAAATCACCTCAGAAGGAGGAAACAGAAAGAAAAAGACACCAAGGTGGGTGTAGAGGCCAGTGTGACTTGAATGGAGTGAGTGAAGGAGGGAGCAAATAAGTGAATGATGAGACCAAATTAGTGATAGGTCCAAATTATGCAAAAAAAGAAAAATTTCAATAATAATGACTACCATTTATACAGTGCTTACTAACTACAAGCCAGGACAGTCCTAACTCCTAAGAACCCTACAAGCTGGCACTATTATTATCTCCATTTCACAGATGAGGAAACTGAGAGTCAGAAAGGAATGATCGATTCCCTGAGCAAGTGGAAAATCAGGACTCAAACTCGGGCAGATGCCTCCAGAATCCGAATGCTGAAACACTACACCGTACTGCCCATCAAAGCAAAGAGTCATAAAAAAGAAGAAGAATCAAGAGGATGAGAAGACAAGCCACAGGCTGGGAGAAAATATTTGCAAAATACACATCTGATAAAGGACTGTTATTCAAAACATACAAAAACCCTTAAAACCCAATAGTATAAAAAAAATAATAATTTTTTAAATGGGCTAAAGACCTGAACAGACACCTCACCAGAGGAAACATACAGATGGCAAATAAGTACATGAGAAATGTTCAACATCATATGTCATCAGGGAATTGCAAATTAAAACAACAATGAGATATCACTTCGCACCTATTAGAAAGGCCAAAATCCAGAACAATGATGACATCAAATGCTGGCAAGGATGTGGACCACAGAAACTCTCCTTCATCATTGGTGGGAATGCAAAATGGTTTGGTCAGTCATTTTGGAAGACAGCTTGGCATTTTCTTTGTTTTCTACACCTGTGACTCTACTTCTGTTTCGTAAATAAGTACATTTGCATCATTTTTTTAGATTCCACTTATAAGCGATATCATAAGTCCTTCTCTGTCTGACTTACTTAGTATGATAATCTCTAGGTCCATCCATGTTGCTGCAAATGGCATTATTTCATTCTTTTTTATGGCTGAGTACTATTCCACTGTATATAAGTATCATATCTTCTTTATCCATTCGTCTGTCGATGGACATTTAGGTTGCTTCCATGTTTTGGGACAGCTTAGAATTTTCTTACAGAACTGAACATACTCTTACCATACAATCCGGTAATTGCATGCTTGGTGTTTACTCAAAGGACTTAAAAAAATTATGTCCAGGGCTTCCCTGGTGATGCAGTGGTTGAGAGTCCGCCTGCCGATGCAGGGGACACGGGTTCGTGCCCCGGTCCGGGAGGATCCCGCATGCCACGGAGCGCCTGGGCCCGTGAGCCATGGCCGCTGAGCCTGCGCATCCGGAGCCTGTGCTCCGCAACGGGAGAGGCCCCAACAGTGAGAGGCCCGCGTACCGCAAAAAAAACAAAAACAAAAACAACAACAACAACAAAATTATGTCCATACAAAACCCTGCACACAGATGCTTACAGCAGCTTTATTCATAATTGCCATAACTTGGAAGCAACCAAGATGTCCATGAGTAGGTGAACGGATAAAGAGACTGTGGTCCATCCACATAATGGAATATTACTCAGCACTAAAAAGAAATGAGCTATTAAGCAATGAAAACCCATGGAGGAATCTTAAATGTATATTACTAAGCAAAAGAAGCCAATCTGAAAAGGCTACATTCTGCGTGATTCTAACTACATGATGTTCTGGAAAAGGCAAAACTCTAGAGGCACTAAAAGGAAAGTAAGAGACAGTAAAAGTGATTTCCAGAAGTTAGGAGGGAGGAAACGATGCGTTGGTGGAGCACAGAGGACTTTTAAGGCAGTGAAACTATCCTGTATGATACTATAATGGCAATATATGTCACTATACATTTGTCAAAACCTAGGGAATGTACAGCGCCAAGAGTGAACTCTGATGCAGACTATGGACTTTGGGTGATAATGATGTGTCAGTGTAGGTTCATCAGTTGTAATAAATGTTCCCTTCCAGTGCAGAATGTTGATAATAGGAGAGGCTGAGGGGTGGCGGAGGCAGGGTGTACGTGGAATATTTCTGTATCTTCTGCTCAACTTTGCTGTAAACCTAAGTTGCTCTTAAAAAAATAAAGTCTATTTAAAATAATAATTAGAAGTGTGTGTGGTAGGGACGGGGTGGGGGGACCTAGCTCACTGGAGGCAGAAGAACAAGGTAAAATATAGGGAAATGGATGCAGATCCATGTTTCAAAAAAAAATACTTCTGTGTAAGGGCCCATGCATTTGATTTGTTTATCAAGTATTCACTGGGTAGCCATACCATATACTTTGAGAGAGAACAGTGATAAATCAGTAAAGAGACAAGGTTCCCACTCACATGGACTTACACCCCATCCCCTCTGAGAATGTCACATATTCAAATCTTTCAGAAAGAGAATCTAATTGGGCTATTTAATCAAAATCCTATATATAGAGGCAGGATTCTCACAAAGGGCCGCCTCCATAGGCTGCTTTTGGCTCAAGTGCCTGCCCAGTTACCTGCGGTCAGGTGGAGGGTTCACACGACACTAAATATGACACGTCAACAAGAGGCTCCAAAGACAGCTGGAGATGTAGAGGCCCTTGGAGTATTAGTGACACCATTCCAGGAAAACCACAGTCTTAAAACTCAGTCTTAGTTACTCTACTCAGATTTCTATTTGACAGGAGCTCAAGGAGGAGCATTAAATTTGAGGGGAAGAAACACAGACAGAGAAACACATAGTTATACAGAATTGGAAAAACCAACCCCACAATTAGATTCCAGTTCTTTTATATCCAAGACAAGGCTCTGTTAGCGCCGGTTACAGGAGATGCTTTCTGGCGCAATCTCCAGCTTTCGGTACCACCTGCTCCCTTTGTGTGAAGGATTGTGATTTTGTACAAGTAAAAAGTATAAACAGATTTCTAAAGGGTTCCATTAATAAAGGAAACTAAAAGGCAAAAGAAAAATTCATCTGATTCCCTGGTTCTGATTTATTAGGTGTCAGTGAAGAAACAGGGCTCTTTGATGCCAAGTGCGATGCTTTGAAATTGCTGCCCTGCCCCCCACGCAACCAGCAGGACTACTTTGCTGGACGGTGGGATTGATTGGCTAGTGTTTCTGGCTAAAGGATAGTCTCTTTTTACTCTTTGGCTAGTGGGATTGAGTTTGGTTTGATCAGCTAGGACCCAAAACAATTTGTGTAGTTCCACAGCATAACTGGAATTCTTCCTTTCCATCTGTTGCTGCTTGATTATTTTATTATTGTCCATGATGTCATTATTTTTGCTGTGGTTCATTTGGCATGAACTGAGTCCATTCCCTCCACCACGTGTGGCTTATACAACATCACGAGAAAAAACAACATGGAGAGATTGATTGATGGATGTTACTGAGTATGAATCACTAAATCTGATTTTTAGCAGCTGTTTCGTGGCACATCTTCCCCCTCGTGTCCCCTCCGCCCTTTCTAATAGTAATGCAGCATCTTCTCATCCTTGAACACAAGGGAGAAAAATCCAGAGGTCCAATTATCCTTTTAGTAAAGTTCTCACGAGCTTTGAGACCTGAGAAGCAATACTGTTCTATGTCCCAATGGCTTGAGCCCTGATGGGAGAAGAGAAACTGACACTTGTCTGAGCTGAGAGGCTCTGGGCACCAGCAGAACTGCTTTGGGGGCCTGATGGCCAGGTTCGATGCAAGGCTGAGCACAGGGAAACCCTCCCCCGCATTGCAGCAGAGGGACACGACAGCAGTACACTGCAGGGACTGTGGCACATTCGTGAAAGAACCCAAGGTGCCCGTTGCACCCAGCAGAATGGCGGGGAATCAGACTTGTCCAAGAAGACCCCAGCAGCAGTACAGCAGAGAGTTGCTGCCCTCAAATGGTCTGCAGGATACATTTCAAAGAACGACTTGGGTGAAAGAACCTGAGTGGGATTTTTCCTCAAACACATGACACATCCCTGGAGGGCTCCAGGAAGCCAGTGGGGATCCAGCAGGAGGAAGAAAAAACTATGAGCCTCTCTCACATGGATGTTTATCTTAAAGTGGCTTTATTTGTACCAACAAGCTGGTGAGGCCTGGGATATTCGTCTTACCTGAAGTAATTTGGGTTACTCATAGTAAATAATCAATGTCAGTTAAAAAGAGTAGAGTTGTAGAAATAAGATACAGAAAAGAAACATGTCACATATAATTGATAATGTCACTCACTATTTTGCCAACAGCCTGCCCTTCTAAGGTGCCTTGGGTTATTATAACCCTACATTTAAATTTTAATTATAACAAAAATTGTCTCCTGCCCAGAAGGATGTGTGAAAAACCAATCATAAACACTTGCCAACTCAGTGTTGAAAAGTTATCTGCTCCAAGAATAGATTCTTTGGCTCAGTCTTGGAAGGAGAAGGTGGGAAAGTTTAATCCCGAGACCTCACACCAGGCTGACTGGGCAAAGCTAAGCAGACTTCGAATCACCCAAGCTGCTCTGAGCATCTATCAGCTATTCCCAGTCAGGGTCCTCTGATTCTTGAGTTAAATGGAGCAAATCTGTGGCTGCTAATCTTGGTATGGGCCACTACTGGAGCCCTCCAAATGCCAACACTGTCCTGAAGTAGGTGAAAGTTCTCTCTTCGGAAGGACTGGCAACAGGATGAGGACGCATCGTTTTTGACAACCCTAATGCAACGTACAAAGGCTCGACATTAATCAAACTAAATTCCTCAGGATAAGAAAATCAGCCAGATGCCAACTAGTAGGTGGGAAACATAAGTTCTCACCGCCCAAGAAGCATTATATTAAGGTTGACAGGATGAAGTTGGAAAGCCAGCCAAGGCACCATCCCAGGAGGCTGAATTTGGAAATCAATTAGGGGGAAGGAGAGGATGGGAGCCCTGGCACATCTCAGCTGCAGCAGGGGGGGAGTGCAGCTTGAATGGCAGGGCTATACTGATGTCATGTAGCATATGTGTCTCCACCTCTGTTTTAACTTCATGGGGAGAAATCAATAGGGAGGAAAAAGAGACACAGACTAAGCAGAAAAAAATAATTGTCCATAAGCAAACTTCAGAGGAACTGGGAATTATAAAGGGCAGTCTGGCTGATGGCAAAAGTACGGCTCCTGTTCAGGTGAGGCTGTGGCTCTGTAGGGACTGACCTGCCCTCTCAGGACACCTCCTTGGTGTCCAATTGCCAGGGATTTGGGCTTGGATGACATCAAGGGGAATTGCTTCTGGGGCAGAAAGGAAATCATGCTACTTGAACATCAGTCTCTTTCACTCTCTGCTCCTAGTAGCTGAGTCAACCTGTCTTAAATAGTACAAATAACTTGGAATACAGGAGTTCTCCTGGACTCTGGGAAGCTGGAAAGGCACTGCAGCTGTGCTGAACGGTCCAGGATGCTCGATGACCCCACTGTGCCCCCGGCCCCTACAGAGCAAAGCCTCAGGCTGGTCCTGAACTTGGTTGCTGTGCTCCATATCACCTGACTTGAGGCCTTAGTCACACCTGATTGGACCAGGAATAGCACCTGAGGCAAATATAGCCCTCTGTAGGATGGAGAAGGGGAGACAAGGCAGGTGAGGGGGCCTGCTGGGGCTGCTGTATTCTGGAAAGCGGTTAATCAGGAGAAGCTGCTGTGGGGCACCACCCAGATCCCCTTCTCAGGCTCTCAGCTTCCCTCATGGGGCACTGGTAACTAACAGATCTCAGCTGCTTCATTCCCTGGGAATCGCCCTCAGTGGAAGAGAGCCACCTCTCCCAACATCATGTCCCCCCGCCCAACCCAGAGGGCAACCCACATCCAATGACGGGTCAATGTCAAGGTATAGAGGCTTAATCTGCTTGCCTGAACAACTCTGAATGCCCAGCCCAGCCCCAAGCACCCATGGGATCCGCTGAGGTCTTTGTTAATGTCACCGAACCAAACTTGGGTCCATTCACCCACATGCATTAAAGCCAATCAATTTACACTGGGTTATGGTGAAAGAAAGTGCAGCATTTATTGTAAGGCACGAAACAAGGCGTCAGGGACATAGTGCTGAAAAAACCCAAACTCCCAGATGGGTTGCAAGAAAGTTTTGTTTTTAATTGGAGTATAGCTGATTTACAATGTTGTGTTAGTTTCTGCTGTGAAGCAGAGTGAATCAGTTACACATACACATATATCAGCTCTTTTTTAGATTCTTTCCCCATGTAGGTCATTACAGGGCATTGAGGAGAGTTCCCTGTGCTATACAGTGGGTCTTTATTAGTTATCTATTAAGAAAGCATTTTTAAAGGCCAAGTGAGGGGGGGCCGTCACAGGGTTTGTGATTAGCTTGTGTACAATTCTCTGATTGGTTGATGGTGAGGTAACAGGGAGGTGTCACAGGGGTTAACATTTTCAATCCTTAGGCTCCAGGAGGCCTGAGGGCTACATACTTGTGTTCATCATGTGTTCATCATCCTTCCATTTGGTAAGGATTTTTACATCTGTAAAACAAGTCAGGAAATGTGTAGCAGACACTATTATCTAGGGACTTCAGAGAGGAGCTAAAGCAGAGGATATAGGGGAGGGGTCTGTCCCGGGAAGGTCCCATACGGTCCTGCTCCGTTACTTTATGACTGCATCACAGTTCAACTTCTCCTCTGCCCTGTCCTATTTTCTTAACTCCTCCATGGTGCTAATCCTTAAAGCTCTCCCCCGAAATTCCTGCAGGCAAATCTCCATCTGATAGCTTGTTTCCAGGGAACCAGACCTAAGATGCCATCCACTCTGATCTTCCTCTTAGGAAGGTTGACATGAAAGATAGATAAATGATGATAGATAGATAGATGATAGATAGATAGATAGATGATAGATAGGCAGATAGATAGATAGATAGATAGAAAGATAGATAGAAAGATAGATAGATATAAGACAGAGGATAGGATAGAAGGCCAGAGGCACACAGAGAATGTAGGAAGCACAGGCAGTGAGGCAGCAGAAGACACAAGGCAATAGAAGCTATGAATATGCAGAAGCCATGAGTTGGAGGAAAAGGAAGGTTAGTGGAGGGTGTAACAGAAGCTCCATCATAAAAATAGCAGGACTCAAGGGTGCATTATCCATCCCCAGATGGTGACTATTGGAGCTTTTTATTTCCCTTTTTTTTTAAGTTTTATAGTAAGAAACACATAACATGAAGTTTACCATCTTGCCCATTTTTTAAGTGTACACAGTTCTATTGGAGCTTTTAATTTTCTTACTTTCTTCATGAAGCACAACATCTGGAAGGAGGGAGTCTCTGTTTCTGAAAGAACTCAACCCAAAGCACAGGGGGTGAGAGCAGAGGCCCGAAGATAAGCAGACCTAAGTGCAATCCTCACTCTGCAGCTTTCTATTAATGGGACTTTGGGCAAGTTGTTAGACCCGATAAGCCTTGATGTCTTCATCTGTATCATGGGCTTGGGGTGGGCAGGAGGGCACAATGATGGGGAAATGCAGGCAGACAGATCGGCTCTGGTGCAGACAGAAATGGGATCCTGGGCAAGTTTCTTCTCCTCCCTGAGCCTCAGTGATCTCACCTGTCAAGTGGGAAATTATAGTGCCTTCCTCATAACATTATACAAGGATCGAATGACATAACCCTCGTTGCAAGTTCTTTTTTTAACAGACTGATCAATTTTTATTTCTTCTTGTATTTTTTTAATTGAGGCATAGCTGGTTTACACTAACTCTGTAAGTTCTTAATAATTGGGAGCTACTTTGTTATTGAGCTCTTTAACTCTGGTTAAAATAGCCAGTGCTGAATTAGGAAATTTGTGTGGGTTTTAAAAAGTGTTTCTCTAGTGGGAAAGAATAAGGCCAAGAGGTAAATCTCTAGGTAGCAGGAAGAACTCTCCCTGCCACAAAAAACACCACCCTCCATGTGTTAAAAAGCCGCCCTGGTACAAATCAAGGTCTCTTCTCCCACTGTTCCTCCTGTTCAGCTGCAGTGACTGGAGGCCAAGTCTGGGATTTAGATGGAAGCTTCTGCCTGAGCTTCCCGGCAGGGACTCCTCCTGGCCCCAGATTTTGGAGCAATAAATAAGGCTCGGAGGCAATGACCTAGTAGGGAGGCCGTCTGACAGAGCGGCAGGCTGGTGGGAACGAATGGGCTGCAACGGGGGGTCCTAGTCTGCATGTCTGCTCACGTTGTAACAAACAGACACACAAATGCCAGGGAAAGACTCTGCTGCGTCCTAGTCCTTCTGCCCGCCCCACCCCCTCACTCCACCCCAACCGCCTTTCTCCTAATTGTCCTGTCTACTCCACTGGCCCTTTGCAGCTCAATCCATAAACATGGAAAAACATGTCACTGGTCCAATCACGCCATCCCCCCTACATCGTGTGTGTGATGGCACCTTATAGAGTCTGTCTGTATCCACCACTCTCCCCGTCTCTCTTGTCCTCTCTTCCACTCCTTCTGCTTCTCCATCTCTGTGTCATACTTGCTCTCTCTTCCACCTCTACTGTTCCCCTCTCCTTCCCTCTTGAACTCTGTTTCTCTCTAGCTCTGTACCTCTTTGTGTCTCACCTCTAGCTCTGTCATTCAGTTCCCTCTGTAGCCCTGTGTGTCTCTCTTTATTTCTTGGTCTTTCTATTTGCCTCTCACCAATCTGCTGTGTGACCCGATGAAACTCCTTTGCCCTCTCTGGCTCTTAATCTCTTATCTGTAAAATAAGGCTCCTGGGCTTCCCTGGTGGCACAGTGGTTGAGAGTCCGCCTGCCAATGCAGGGGACACAGGTTTGTGCCCCGGTCCGGGAAGGTCCCACATGCCGCGGAGCGGCTAGGCCCATGAGCCATGGCTGCTGAGCCTGCGTGTCCAGAGCCTGGGCTCTGCAACGGAAGAGGCCACAACAGTGAGAGGCACGCATACCGCAAAAAAAAAAAGAAAAAAAAAGAAAATAGGAGGCCAGGAAGAAAAAGAAAGGAAGAAAGGAAGGAAGGAAGGAAGGAAGGAAGGAAGGAAGAAAGAAAGGAAGAAAGAAAGAAATGCCTACTTCCAGTTGCTGCTACTTTTGCAGATGGGGGCTCAGAGAGGTTCAACAATCCACCTGCAGAGCCAGAATTCAACTCCAGGTCCACCGAGCTCTAAACACAGGGCATTTCCCACTATTCCACACTGACATTCACACAATGTGCAATCAGTAGCTCTTGACCTCTATATCTCTTTCTCCAAAAATTAAGTATAAATAAAGGACAGCTGTTTTATCAACTAAGTACCTATGTAAAGATGGTACGGGGAGGATATGAGTCTGGATAATCCATGCCCCCTCTTAACCTAACCATTTTGGTCAAGGAAGTCCATGCACAAGTCATCCCGTACTAAACTAATCATTCTGGCCTCCTCCTTCTCCCACTAGTCCATATCATGGATCCCAGCATATGCTCTCCATTGTGCAGCATGACCATTTATATACCCAGACTACAGAAGTATCTCACATGGGTAAGAGGAAGCAGACCTCTCTTACTACAAAGTGGGGGGGTATGAATTTGTCCTGCCTTTCAGAAGGGCAATTGGCAAACCTGCATCAAGAGTGTTAAGCCACAGCAATCAGAGAAGAAGAGGAAACAAAAGGAATCCAAATTGGAAAGGAAGAAGTAACACTGTCACTGTTTGCAGATGACATGATACTATACATAGAAAATCCTAAATGCACCACCAGAAAACTACTAGAGCTGGTCAATATATTTGGTAAAGTTGTGGGATACAAAATTAATATACAGAAATCTGTTGCATTTCTATACACTGACAACAAAATATCAGAAAGAGAAACTAAAGAAACAATGCCATTTCCCATCACATCAAAAGGAATAAAATACCTAGGAATAAACCGACCTAAGGAGGAAAGACCTGTACTCCAAAAACTATAAAACACTGATGAAAGAAACTGAAGATGACACAAACAGATGGAAAGATATACCATGTTCTTGGATTGAAAGAATCAATATTGTTAAAATGACCATACTACCCAAGGCACTCTACAGATTAAATGCAATCCTTATCAAATTACCAATGGCACTTTTCACAGAACTGGAATAAAAAATTGTTTAATTTGTACTAAAACAAAAAAAACCCCAAATAGCAAAAACAATCTTGAAAAAGAAAAATGGAGCTGGAGGAATCACACTCTCTGGCTTCAGACTATACTACAAAGCTACAGTAATCAAATCAGTATGGTACTGACAACAAAAACAGACACACAGATCAATGGAACAGGATAGAAAGTCCATAAATAAACCTATACACTTATGGTCAATTAATCTACATCAAAGGAGGCAAGAATATACAATGGAGAAAAGACAGTCCCTTTAACAAGTGGTGCTAGGAAAACTGGACAGCTACATGTAAAAGAATAAAGTTAGAAGATTCTCTAACACCATACACAAAAATAAACTCAAAATGGATTAAAGACCTAAATGTAAGACCAGATACTATAAAACTCCCAGAGGAAAACATAGGCAGGACACTTTTTGACATAAATCCTGCAATATCTTTTGGGATCCATCTCCTAGACTACTGAAAACAAAAGCAAAAATAAACACATGGGACCTAATTAAACTTAAAAACTTTTGCATAGCAAAGGAAACCATAAATAAAATGAAAAGACAGAAAACCTATAGAATGGGAGAAAATATTTGCAAACAATGCAACCAACAAGCAATTAATTTCTGAAATAAAAAAACAGCTCATACAGCTCAATATCAAAAAAACAAACAACCCAATCAAAAAAATGGGCAAAAGACCTAATTAGATATTTCTCCAAAGAAGACATACAGATAGCCAATAGGCACATAAAAAGGTGCTCAACAATGCTAATTATTAGAGAAAATGCAAATAAAAACTACAATGAGGTATCACCTCACACCAGTCAGAATGGGTATCATCAAAAAGTCTACAAATAAATGCTGGGGAGGGTGTGGAGAAAAAGGAACCCTCCTACCCTGTTGGTGGGAATGTAAATTAGTGCAGCCACTATGGAGAATAGTATGCAGGTTCCTTAAAAAACTAAAAATAGAGCTACCATACGATCCTGCATTCCCACTCCTGGGTGTATATCTGGAGAAGACCATAATTCAAAAAGATACGTGCACCCAAATGCAGCACTATTTACAGAGGCCAAGACATAGAAACAACCTAAATGTCCATTGACAGATGAATGGGTAACGAAGATGTGGTATATATATACAATGGAATATTGTTCAGCCATAAAAGAAAATGAAATAGTGTCATTTGCAGCAACATGGATGGACCTAGAGATTGTCATACTGAGTGAAGTAAGTCAGAGAAAGAGAAATATCGTGTGATATCGCTTATATGCAGAATCTAAAAAGAAATGATACAAATGTATGTATTTACAAAACAGAAACGGACTCACAGACTTAGAGAATGAACTTATGATTACCAAGGGGGAAGGATGAGGGGAAGGGATAGTTAGGGAGTTTGGGACTGACATGTACACACTGCTATAGTTTAAAAGGGTAGCCAACAAGGACCTACTGCATAGCCCAGGGAACTCTGCTCGATGTTATGTGGCAGCTGGGATGGGAGGGGAGTCTGGGGGAGAATGAATACATGTATATGGCTGAGTCGCTTTGCTGTGCACCTGAAACTATCACAACGTTGTTAATCAGCTATACTCCAATATAAAATAAAAAGTTTTAAAAAAAAGTCTACAAATAATAAATGCTGGAGAGGGTGCGGAAAAAAAGGAGCCCTCCTACACTGTTGGTGGGAATGTAAATTGGTTCAGCCACTAGGGAGAAGAGTACGGAGGTTCTTTAAAAATCTAAAAATAGAGTTATCATATGACCCAGAAATCCCACCTCTGGGCATATATCCAGAGAAAACTCTAATTTGAAAATATACATGCACCCCAATATTCATAGCAGCATAGCAGCACTATTTACAATAGCCAAGACATGGAGGCATCCTAAATGTCCATCAACAGATGAATGGATAAAGAAGATGTGGTATATATATGCAATGGAATACTACTCAGCCATAAAAAAGAATGAAATAATGCCATTTGCAGCAACATGGATGGACCTAGAGATTATCATACTAAATGAAGCTGGAGAAAGACAAATATCATATATCACATATGTGGAATCTCAAAAAAATGATGCAAATGAACTTATTTACAAAACAGAAATAGATTTACAGACATAGAAAATAAACTTATGGTTACCAAAGGGGAAAGGGCAGAAGGGATAAATCTGGAATTTGGGATTAACAGATACATACTACTATACATAAAATAGATAACCAACAAGGACCTACCATTTAGCACAGGGAACTATATTCAATATCTTGTAATAACCTATAATGGAAAATAAGCTAAAATATATACATATATATATACACACACACACACACACACATACACACACACACATATATATATACTACTGAGTCATTTTGCTGTACACCTGAAACACTATAAATCAACTCTACTTCAATAAAAAATTTAAAAATTTTCAAAAGGGAGTTAAATGTTCATACTTTTTCATCCCACCATTCTAATTCCAGGAGTCTATTCTAAGGAAACAATGAGTTACATCAAATGTTCAAAGCAGCATTGCTTATGAAAGTAAAAATCAAAAACTCTAAGTGTTAGGGATGTAAGGAAATGGTTAGTAACTACAGCTAACTCTTATGGACACTTTATTCCAGACATTGTGCTTATCCCATTTTTGGTGACCTGGAGAATGCACCTCACAGATCTCCAGCTAAAGGGCCCAAGCTAAATGACCAAGAACCCAAGTGCTGCCACTGGAAAGCTATCATTGTATTTGCATGAAAGCCATGCATCCATGGGATGCTTCCAACCAACGTCCAATGTCTGAGAGCAGCAGGATACCAAGACAGGCCATCCTGGGAGACATGAGACTCCTCTGACAGCCAACATTGGCTCAAGATCTCCCTGACAGCCTTGTGAACCTTCCTTAGACTGCATGATAGTCTAGGATGCTTTCACCCAACCTTCTGTCCCTCTCTCCTTCACTCAAGGTCAGACTTGCATTGTGGCCTGGTGGCTCCTCTAGCCTTCTCTGGCTCCCTCACTTTTTCCTTTCACAAGCATGTCCCCTAATACCATCCTTAATCCTGTCTTGGTGTCTGCTTCTCAGAAAACTGGAACTAACACAAGTGAGGCCAGATGTGGACTGAGAAAACAGACAGTAAGACGGGAATCTGAGACTAGCTCACCCAATGCCAGGCAGGTGAAGAAGATGGCTTCCTGGTTGAAAAGTGAATACGGATAGCCTCTGTCACAAGCTGGTGGCTGAATTATTAAAAATTTCACTGATGGTGACCTGGGAAAATGTCCCCGTGGGAGGAAATGCTGTAGCAAGTGTAGTGATAGAAGCAATTTAAAAATAGGGGGCTAGCAATGCAGAGTTGGCTGGTTACCACCAAGTTGTATTGATGCCCTACAGAAGAATACGGAAAGATTAGAGGCTGTCAACAAATAGTTAATGGCAAAGTGTGAGACCCAGAGAGACTTTATCTTCTATAAGGGAAGAGCAGACACAGCTGAGTAGCAGGCTGATGACCTAATTGCTAGAACTTACAGAGCCCCAGAGACAGTTGAGTGCTCAGCCACGGTAGGTCTGTTATGCAAAGGATAGGGGCCTGGTGGGGAAAGGCTGGCATCCAGAAACATGGAATGAGGACATCTGGCTGGAGGCCAACGAGGATATGGAGGGTATGGATTCTGCAAACCCCTCTGGAGTCTCTGGGTTTGCAGATGCGGGCCACTCTTCCCCAGTAAGAGCTCCACTGTGCTGGAAGATGCTGCAGAAGCTTCTCCCTGACAAGGCAATGGGTGTTCCCCTCAGGAGCTGTCCTCACCTCCATTACTGGATGCCAGGCCACTAACTAGGGCTAAATCCTAGGATAAGCTGGCTGGATAAGGGAGGAGAGAGGCTACATACCTAAAGAATTGAAAGAATTATCCAGCATGTACAGCCATGTTGCTTCCCCCAGGCTGCCCCAGCCAATGCCTGTGCCTGCCAGGGTTGATGAGACAGGCCTGTTTCCTGGGAGGCACCGGACTCCTATGGTCGATACAGAGATAGATGTGGAAATGGAGAAACAGATGTGAGTGCAACTTCCTATAAAATATAATCTACACTTACATGCACACACAAAAAGGACAGGAATCCAAGAGAAATGAGTGCCTATCCACCAAAAGACATTTTTAAGAATGTGTGTCCTTTACTCATGACACCTAAAAACTGGAAACAACTCAAATGTTCATCAATGGAAAAACAGACTGTGGTATAGGATACAATGGAATCACAATATAGCAATAGAATAGCAATAACAAAGAATATAGCTACATACAATAACAAGATAGATGAATCTCACAAATATAATGTTGAATAAAAGAAGCTACACCCACAAGGGATATTCCATATGAGTCCATTTACATTAAGTTCAAAATCATGGAAACTATTGCGAGAAGGACCAAAATAAGGGAGACAGAGTGGTGAGTACTGACTGAAAAGGGAATTGTGGGGTGTTGTTGGAAACATTATTTATCTTGACCTAGGTGGTGGATACATCGATGTATAAGTAAAAATTCATTATAAGTTGGACACTTAAAATTTGTATGCTTTATCATATGATTGCTATGATTCAATAAAATGTTTCAAATACAATAAAAAGATGAGGGAGTACAACAAAAATGTTCACACTGGCTATCTCTGCTTGATGGAATTAAGAAGAATTTTTAATCCCTTCATTACAAGTTTCTGCATTTCCTCAATTTTCTCCAAAGAGTATGCTTGTCAGAAAGCAAAAACAACAAGAGTTATCCTTAAGAAAGGAAATATATCAGGCAGTGATGTGCAAACTTCACACTGATGTCAGACGTGGGGCACTTTACATGCAAAGCTGGTATCATGAACTGTCTGGGCCACAGAAACATTACTCTTTGTCCTGATTTTGCCCAGTTCATCACAATCCTAAAGCAGTAACAGCATTGACAGTATAATTAAGTAACTCTATCTATGGTAATGTTTTCCAGAAATTAAAACTTGAGTCTATTATTTAGAACCCAAAAGCCATGTTACTTTTAAGTATTTAGGCCCACTGCACATTGTTCCTTAAAAAGTACCAACAATACCTCAAATCAAGCCACAATTACAGACCTCTAAAATGTACAGCCATTATTAGGTCTGGGCAAATACTTCAATTCCACTTGCACTTTAATTGTTGTTTTCTAGTATTGAAGTTGCTAATGCTTTCGTCGCCTCTTAATGACTACTCTTAGCAAACAAATTTTGTGCCATACAATTAGTGATTTTCTTCCTAATTATGGCTTTTTAAAATTTTCACATGAGATGACAAAAAATTTATGTTTTGCCCAAGAACTAGCTTATTACTTAATGAAAATTTGTCTAATAGCAGCCTTTTAGATACCCTATCAAAATCAAAAGCGGCATTCAGAGAAGAGAGAGGTTGCTTTCATATTAACATTCAAAATTAATTTCTGGGTAGGGGCTGGGAGTGAGATGTTGGAGGCATAATTTCTTCCAAAAAGATTAAAATAGATATTCTTTCTTGGAGTCCGTGGAATTTAAAAGTGTTAACTATTTCCTTCCCTCCCTCCCTCTGTGTGTGTGTCTCTCTCCCTCCCCCTCCCTCTTTTGTACCTTTTGCTTTGCCTGTGATATGTAGATATATATCCAGCCTTTGGGATTCAAACTGCAGAATGGGAAAGGAGTAATCTCTGGTGTTAGGATCTGGTGATTTCAATATTGCTATATGATCAACTATCAAGGTGCCTAATTTTCCACCTAGGATTAGATTATTTAATTTCACTTCCAGCTCCCACCCTCCACCCAGATGTACTTGGTATATGTCAAATGCTTTTGCCAGCCAGGACACACTGACCTAGGACAAATATCCTACCCGTTCTTTGGGTTTTGAACCATAAATACGGCATGCTGGGAATGAAACAGAATCTAATATTGTCCCCCAAACAAGCAGCCCTATTCTCTCTGGCAGATGCAGTCTGGTTCACTTGGCTGGGTTTGTTAATAATATGGAGGGAAAGCAAACTTTATCAAAAAGTAGTGACATTTTTCTCATCGAATAAAATCCATAAAAGATTTAGGCACGACCCAAACAATTTACATCTTAAATATTCACGTGCTAGTCCCAGCCCTGAAATGACATTTAAATGGTGTCTGGGGAATTTGTTGGGAGCTAACTGCCACGGCCCACTTTGGAGGGCTTCAAAGACTGGGAGAGAGAGGGAAATATTGAGACCCTTTTTCCATTTCAGAGATTTAAGAGGGAGCAAATGAAATTTGCTCCCGCTCTCAGACTTGGCCCCCTGGGAAAGGAAACATTGTCCGAAACAAGTAAATAAGGTCCTTTGTGTCAGCAAAGGCTGTGGTGGATGAAATTAATGTCCAAGTGATCCTGGAGTTTCTCAGATTGGCTCTTTTTTTTTTTTAATGTTTCTTTTATTGTGGTAAAAGTCACATAATATAAAACATACTATTTTAACCATATTTAACTGTATAGTTCAGTGGCATTAAGTACATTCACATTGTTATGCAACTCTCACCATCCTCCATCTCCTGAATTTTTCACCTTCCTAAACTGAGGCTGTGCCCCCATTAAACACTAACTCCCCATTTCCCCTCCCCACCTCCCACTCCCACCTTCACCCCTACCTCCTGGCATCTACCAATGTACTTTCTTTTTTACGTATTTATTGGAGTATAATTGCTTTACAATGGTGTGTTAGTTTCTGCTTTATAACAAAGTGAATCAGTTATACATATACATATGTTCCCATATCTCTTCCCTCTTGCGTCTCCCTCCCTCCCACCCTCCCTATCCCACCCCTCTACGTGGTCACAAAGCACTGAGCTGATCTCCGTGTGCTATGCGGCTGCTTCCCACTAGCTATCTCTTTTACATTTGGTAGTGTACATATGTCAATGCTAGTCTCTCACTTTGTCCCAGCTTACCCTTCCCCCTCCTCGTGTCCTCAAATCCATTCTCTATGTCTGGGTCTTTATTCCTGTCCTGTCCCTAGGTTCTTCGGAACACTTTTTTTTTTAGATCCCATATATATGTTTTAGCATACAGTATTTGTTTTTCTCAGATAGGCTCTAAAGCGAGGTTTCTCATCCTCAGAACTGTTGACATTTGGGGTTGGATAATTTTATTGTGGGGAGCTATTTGTGTATTGTAGGATGTTTAGCAGCATCCCTAGATGCCAGTAGTATCCCCCAAAATGTGACAACCAATAATGTCTCCAGACATTGCCAAATGTTCCAGGGGTGGGAGGGGAGAGGGAGGGAGGAAGGAAGGAAGACCAGATCTCCCTTGGTTGATAGCAACTGTTTTAAAGACAAAGAAGTCATTTGTCCCTGCTTCATTCTAAACTTGAGGAGATAACTTTTTTTTGGACTTTTTTCTCCTTCCATCATTTTTTTATTGAGCTGTAACTGACATATGACAGTATGTACATTTAAGCTGTACGGCATGTCGATTTGATACACTTACATGTTGCAATATCATGTCACATAGTTATTATTTCCTTTTGTAGTGAGAACAGTTAAGATCTACTCTCTTAACAATTTTGAAGTCTATAATACGGTACGGTTGACTATAACTGCTATGCTCTGCATTAGATCTCCAGGAATTATTTATCCACTAGCGGTAAGTTTGTACCCTTAAACAATATATCCCCAATTCCCACACACCCCAACCCCTGGTAACCACAGTTCTACTGTCTGTTTCTATGAGTTTGATATTTTTAGATTCCACATATAAGCGAGATCATACAGTATTTATCTTCCTCTGTCTGACTTATCTCCCTGAGCATAATGCCCTCAAGATTCATCCATGTTGTGACAAATGGCAGGATTAATTGACTCTTTATTTGCTAACCACTTACTGATCACCTACTATGTGCCAAACACTGCTCTAAGCACTTGGGGTACATCAGTGACGAAAACAGAAAAACAACTCTTCTTTCATAGAGTTTACATTTTTGCAGTGGATACAACCAACACAGAAAATAAGTAAATTTATGACCTGTTAGATGACAAAAGAAAGGAAGAAAGAAAGAAAGAGAAGGTAGAACAGAGGAGGAGGACCAAGAGTGCTAAGAATGTGCAGTGGAGGCAGGTCATAATGTGGGAAGAGCAACATTTTTTAAAACTTTTTATTTTACATTGGAGTATAGCTTATTAACAATGTTGTGATAGTTTCAGGTGCACAGCAAAGGGACTCAGCCATATATATCCATGTATCCATTCTCCCCCAGACTCCCCTCCCATCCAGGCTGCCACACAACATTGAGCAGAGTTCCCTGTGCTATACAGTAGGTCCTTGTTGGTTATCCGTTTTAATAGAGCAGTGTGTGCATGTCAGTCCCAAACTCCCTAACTATCCCTTCCCCTCATCTTTCCCCACTGGTAACCATAAGCTCATTCTCTAAGTCTGTGAGTCTGTTTCTTTTTTGTAAATAAGTTCATTTGTGTCTTTTTTTTTTTTTTAGATCCCGCATATAAGGGATATCATACGATATTTCTCTTTCTCTGTCTGACTTACTTCGCTCAGTATGACAATCTAGGTCCATCCATGTTGCTGCTGCATGGCAAAGGAAACCATAAACAAAATGAAAAGACAGCCCACAGAATGGGAGAAAATATTTGCAAATGATGTGACCGACAAGGGATTAGTCTCCAAAATTTACAAACAGCACATGAGGCTTAATATCATCCAAACAAGCAACCCAACCAAAAAATGGGCAGAAGACCTAAATGGACATTTCTCCAAAGAAGATATACAGATGGCCAAGAGGCATGAAAAGACGTTCAACTTCGCTAATCATTAGAGAAACGCGAATCGAAACTACACTGGAAAGAGCAACATTTGAGAAAAAGTGAAGGGACATGTTACAGTCAGAGGGAACCATCAATGCAAACACCCTGAGATGGAAGGGGAGTGGACGAGTGTCTAGAGCTGAGTGAGCGAGGGGAGAGTAATAGAAGATGAGGTCAGGGAGGTGGTAGGGACAGATCCTGGGGGGCCTTATGGGCCATTATAAGGCTTTGGCTCTCACTGTGGTCAAAATGAGGAGGTTGTGGAGCAAATGAATGACATGATCTTACATTTGAACAGTCACTGCCTGCTGTGTTGGGAATAGACTGAATAGGGACAGGGTAGAAGCAAGAAAATCAGTTAGGACGTTACTGCAGTAATCCAAGTGAAAGACGATAGTGGCCAACGGCAATGGAGATGGAGAAGTGGTTGAACTTTAGATATATATTGAAGGAAGAGCAGAAGAGGGTTTCCTGCAGGGTGGGCATGGGATGCAAAGGAAAGACACATTTGATCTTGTCATTTGGAAGGATGGAGTTGACATCAACTAACATGGGAAGGCTAGAGTAGGTTTGAGTGGGAAGAAAGAACAGAAGTTTGGTTTTGAACATGTTGAGTTTGAGGTGTCTATTGGATATGCAAGTGAGGTTTGGAGGTATAACTCTGCAGTTCAGGAGAGAAGTCCAAACTAGAGAAATAAGTTAGAGTTGTCACCACGAAGATAATATCCAAAGTCGAGGCTAGATGAGATCATCAAGGCAGAGAATACAAAGAACAGAAGAGGGCTAAGAACTGAGTTCACTGCCCTCCAACATTAAGAGTTTGGAAACCAGCCAAGGATGCTGAGAAAGAGCAGTGAATAGAGTAAGAGGACATCAGGGGGACACAGTAACCTCGAAGTCAGGAGAGAAGGGTTTCATCAAGTATGTCAAGTATGGCTGATGCATCAAGCAGCCATTGGCTTGAGGTCAACATGAAGGTCAACATGGAGGTCATTGGTGACCTTCACAAAAGCATTTTCAGTGTAGTGCAGGAGGCTAGTACCTGATGGAGTAAGATTATTTTTAATGGAAGGGAAAGAACTGAAATTAGGCAATATATAAAGATCTTTTGAGTTTCGATGCAAAGGGAAGAAAAGAAATGAAGTGGTATCTGGTAGAGAAAGTTGGGTCAAGAAACAAAAGGAGGTTTGTGGGTTTTTTTCATTTTAGAAGTTTTAGATTTACAGAATTATTGTGAAGATAGTACAGAGTTCATAGATACCCCATACCCAGTTTCCCTATTATTAATATCTTACTCGTATCTTAGTATGAGACATTGTCACAATTCATGAACAAATATTGATACATTGTTATTAACTAAAATCCATTTATTCCAATTTCCTCATTTTTTCTCTAATGCCCTTTTTCTGTCCCAGTATCCCATCCAGGACACCACATTACATTCAGTAGTCATGTCCTTTAGTCTCCTCTCAGTTGGATGGTTTTCTCAGACTTCCCTTGTTTTTTATGAACTTGACAGTTTTGAGGATTACTATCATCATTATTAGTCGGGTATTTTGTAGACTGCCCCTCAATTTGAATTTTTTAAATAGATCTTTATTGGAGTATAATTGCTTCACAATACCATGTTAGTTTCTGTTGTACAACAAAGTGAATCAGCCATATGCATACACATGTCCCCATATCTCTTCCCTCTTGCGTCTCCCTCCCACCCTCCCTATCCCACCCCTCTAGGTCATTGCAAAGCACCAAGCTGATCTCCCTGTGCTGTGCGGCTGCTTCCCACTAGCTATCTATTTTACATTCGGTAGTGTATATATGTCAATGCTACTCTCACTTCGCCCCAGCCTCCCACCCCGTGTCCTCAAGTCCATTCTCTGTGTCTACATCTTTATTCCTGCCCTGCAACTAGGTTCATCAGTACCTTTTTTTTTTTTTTAGATTCCATATATATGCGTTAGCATATGGTATTTGTTTTTCTCTCTGACTTATTTCACTCTGTATGACAGACTCTAGGTCCATCCACCTCACTACAAATAACTCAGTTTTGTTTCTTTTTATGGCTGAGTAGTATTCCATTGTACATATGTACCACATCTTCTGTATCCATTCATCTGTCAATGGACATTTAGGTTGGTTCCATGTCCTGGCTATTGTAAATAGCCTCAATTTGAATTTATCTCATGTTTTTCTCACGAGAATGTATGGAGGTAATGTATTTGGGGGGAGGAAGAACACAGAGGTAAAGTGCCATTCTCATAATATCGTATTAAGGGACATACTATCAACGTGTTTGTCAGATTTCTCCCTTATAAAGTTACCTTTTTTATCCCTTTCCATACTGTACTCTTTTGAAGAAAATCACTATGTGCAACCTGCATCTAGGAAATGGGGAGTTATTCTCCATCTCTTTAAGGGCAGAGTATTTACATAAATTATTTGGCATCCTTCATGGGAGGTTTGTCTCTGCTCCTTCATTTATCTATAATACTTATCCACTTATTAATTTATATCAATATAGACTCATGGATATTTAATTTTTTATACATCGGGTTATAATCCAATACAGCTTTATTTTCTTGCACAAATTGTTCCAGGTTTGACCATTGGAAGCCCTTTCAGTTGGCTTCTGTATCCCTTTGACATACTCCCATCATTATGAGATTCTGTCTTCCTTTCTTTCTTTCTTTTCTTTCTTTCTTCGATATTTTTAACTTTCTGCCGCTACAAGATACTCCAGGCTTATCTTGTATATTTCCTATCCAAGCCCTAGAATCAGTATCTCTAAGGAGCCTGGTTCAAAAGGGTTTTTTTTTTTAAATGGAAGAAATAACAGTGTGTTTACATAATGATGAGAATTATCCCGAAAAGAGAAAAATAATGATGTAGGAGGAAAGGGAAGAATAGATGGAGTGATGTTCTTAAACAGTCAAAGGGAGATGGGATCTAGTGCATTAGTAGAAGGAATGTCTCTAGATGGGAGCACAAATAGTTCACCTATGGGCACATGTGGGAAGTCATTGTTGAGTGAGCGCCAATGCCGGGATGCGGGGAGACGAGCCTGTGGGAGCCAGTGTGAGCTCACTTGTTGATTCATTTTTCCCGATGAGAAAAGAAACATGGTCATCAGCTGAGAGTGAGGATGGGGAAGAAATGGAGTTTGAGAAGAGAGAAGAGGTATAAACAGTTGTTTAAGAAAGTGAGAGATCCTATGGAAAACAGCATAGATATTCCTCAAAGAAAGGAATATTAAAATTAAAAAGGAAACTAAAATTAAAAAGGAATATTAAAATTCCTTGTCAGAGTAATTTCAGATCTAGACCAAAGTCACAGACTCTTAGAGCTGAAAGGGACTTTATTATAAACATCCAGACCAACTTCGTCATTTGTAAATGAAGAAACAGGCACAGAGAGCTAGCCAAGGTCACACAGACAGACATTGGTAAATTCCTTTCATCTTTCTCAAGATTTCCCCTAGAATTTGGTCCAGGAGCTTCTAGTCCTGAATTTAAAATCTCCTATCTTCAGAAGAAGTCCAAGATTTCTAATGCATAAAGTTTTATGTAACATGTTCACCAACTTTCTTCATTATCCCAGAAGCACTGAAGGAAATGTTGATCCAGTGATACAGCGAAATGTTTTGAATGACAGTATAATGACAAATTTGAACCTGTCTTATTTTAAACCCATGACTTGTCTTTATCACTAAAAAAAAGTCATTGAAATATATAACAAGTACTTAAAACACACCTGTTACCATGACATTCTCTAAAATATAAAGCTTCTGGAATATAGCAACTTTATCTTGGTTTCCATCTTCAGTACGAAGGACAGCGCTTACCACCCCGTAAATGATCAATGAATTCAATCATTGAAGAGGTAGGAATTCAAAACATCATGAAAAATAAATTCTTGGAAGATATTCTATATATGAAAAGTATTAGTGAAAAACAGAATGTAAGACACTATAATCCATCTTAAAGTTAATGTCAGGTTGCTCTAACCCCTGGGCTCTGGAAATTCACAGCCTGGCTCAGGACACCTGCTCAGGCCACATACTCACTCCAAGAACCCAAGCAGCTTTACCTCCCCGTGGGGTGTTCTTGGGCTCAGCCCAGCTGCCTACCAAATCCCATATCACAATTGAGATGCCTCTGAATTTTCTTGTCCTTAAGTCAAAAAACTGACTTGTATCAAGGAAAATCCATTCTCCTCATGAGGGAAGTGACTTGTCACCTAGGTGTGAGGAGAGGAAAATGGAAATAGGTGTGTTGTTTAGATATTTTAAGGAATGTTCATATTCCAGTGGTCAAATCTTTTTTCTAAAGCCAGAAAAGAACCCAGTCTCTGCTTCTAAGAGATCATAAGAGCATAAATGATCACAGCTCAATATGCTATTCATAAAGGCACAACCATCACCCCTTTATTTCTTACACACTGAACCTCTCTCCTTTATGATACCCCTAGGGACAAAAAGCTATCTCAATCTCATCCAAGCCCTACAAATACCATCTAAGAGAAGTTAATTAGGCAATAGGCAGTATGGTGGCAATTCCCTCAGGTTGAGTCCCAGATCTGCTTCTTACTAGCTGTGTGACCTTTAGCAAATCACTCCACTTCTCTGAGCTTTCACTTACTCAACAGCAAAATGAGGATAATACCAGTACCTACCTCATAGGACTGTAATGTGTGCTAAGTGAGATATTATGTGCAAAGGCTCAGTAAGTTGTCATTTTTATTGCTAACTAATTTAGGCAGTTAACTATGACTGTCGTCACTGCCACTGGCCATCTCCCTACCGACACATGTGATCACAGTTTGCCTCTTACATTGAGGGCCTTCCTCCCTCTAGCCCCTCACTAACTCCACAGTTACAAGCCTTGAAAAAATCTTTCTCTAAGCACTCCAAATAACAATAATGTCAGCCAATATTTACGGAGGGCCTAGTCGGTATGTGGCATTTACTAAGCATGTTATATGTGCTATGTTAAGTCCTCACACAATCCTGCAAGGTAGGTTTCATCGTGGACTCCATTTTCTAAAAGTGAAAACTGAACCTCAGAGAATGAAGCAGCTTTCCCAAGATCACTCAACAAATAAGTGATGGAGCTGTGTTCTATCTAGGTAGTCTATCTCCAGAGCCTTTTCTTTCATTCAATACTCTAAAATTTTCTCTCTCCTTTCAGAAATCCATAGATTAGCACACCTGGGTTTCACTGTTCTCTAAGTTTCCATGTGATTTAATATTAAATCTTTAACTAGACTACTTGGTCCTTGAGAGCGGAGTCACCCTCCTATCATTGGGTCCAGCAAAACATCTAATCTGATGCCATATACCTAGTAAGTCCTTGCTAGTTGAATACCTCTAGCCGCTTCCTCCCTCTTTCTGGTAGCCATCATATAAAGAAACCACAGTTGTTTAAGATGACCTCACTTCCTACCACTCTCCCTCTCACTCACTCTTGTTCAGACTCACTGGCCTGACTTGCTCTCCTCAATCACACTAGGCACACATTCACCTCAAGAACTTCGTGCTTGCTGGTTTTGCTTCCTGGAATGTTCTTCCCACAAATGTCCACGTGGCTGACTCTCTTGCCTCTTTAAGACTTTGCTCAAAAGTCCCCTTCTCCAGGAGACCTTCTCTGACCACCCTATTTAAAATCAAAACTTCCTCAAGGATCCATAAAAAAGAATGAAAGAATGCCATTTTCAGCAACATGCATGGACCTAGAGATTGCCATACTAAGTGAAATAAGTCAGACAGAGAAAGACAAATGTCAGACGATATTGCTTATATGTGGAATCTAAAAAAAAAGGGTACAAATGAACTTATCTACAAAACAGGAATAGAGTTACAGATGCAGAAAACAAACTTATGGTTACCAGGGGGTAAGGCAGGGAGGGATAAATTGGGATTGACATATGCACACTACTATATATAAAATAGATAACTAATAAGGACTTACTACTCAATACTCTGTAATGGCCTATATGGGAAAAGAATCTAAAAAAGAGTGGATATACATATATGTATAACTGATTCAGTTTGCTGTACCCCTGCAACTAACACAACATTGTAAACCAACTATACTCCAATAAAAAAAAAATTTTTTTTAAAGACAAAAAAAAAGAAGTTAAAAACTGAACTACCGTATGATCCAGAAATCCCACTTCTGGGTATATATCCAAAGGAAATGAAGTCATTATCTTGAAGAGATATCTGTATTCCCATGTTCATTGCAGTATTATTCACAATAGCCAAGGTACAGCAGAAACCTAAGTTTTCGTTGATGGATGAATGGATAAAGAAAAAGTGGTGTCTACTTACAATGGAGTATTATTCAGCCTTTAAAAAGAAGGAAATCTGGTCATTTGCGACAACACGGATGAACTTGGAGGGCATTATGATAAGTGGAATAAGTCAGAGAGAGAAAGAAAATACTGCCTGGTATCGCTTATATGTGGAATCCAGATAAACAAGTAAGTCAAACTCATGGAAACAGAGAGCAGAAAAGTGGTTGCCAGGGGCTGGAGATGGGGAAATAGGGAGAGGTTGGTAAAAGGGTACAAAGTTTTGGTTATAAGATGAATAAGGTCTGAAAATCTAGTGAAACAGGGTGACTGTAGTTGATAACACTGTATTTTATAATTAAAATTTGGTAAGAGTAAAACTTAAATGTTTTCACCAAAAAAAAGGGAGAAGGTAGATATGTGAGGTGATGGATGGTGTTAATTAACTCGATGGGGGAATCCTTTCACAAAGTGTACATACATCAAATCATCATGTTTTACATTTTAAATATTTTATAATGTTATCTGTTGATTATGCTTCAGTTAAAAATTTTTTAAGTTGTAACCTCCTCCACTCCATCTCTGCTTCCCTTATCTCCCTCCATTGTTTACTTTTTCTCCATGGAACTCATCACCTTCAAATATACTACATACTTTTCTTTTTTGTTTTGCTTAACATCAATGTCTCCCCGCTAAAATATAAATTAGTAAAAAAAAAAAAAGAAGACTGGGGCCCTGACCCCAGTGCTCTTTCTACCACACCATATTAAATGCCTATTTCTGATGCCCCCAGAACAGAGACTTTTGCCCATTTTGTTGGCTGCTCTCTCCCCGGCACACAGAATATGACTTGGGGGCTTCCCTGGTGGCGCAGTGGTTGAGAGTCTGCCTGCCAATGCAGGGGACATGGGTTCGTGCCCCGGTCCGGGAAGATCCCACATGCCACGGAGCGGCTGGGCCCTTGAGCCATGGCCTCTGAGCCTGCGCGTCTGGAGCCTGTGCTCCGCAATGGGAGAGGCCACGGCAGTGAGAGGCCTACGTACCGCAAAAAAAAAAAAAAGAATATGACTTGGAATATAGTAGGTGTTCAATAAATATATATTAAGTATCCCTGCCCCCTGCTTGGCCTTGCCTCCTCTCACAGCAGAAATTCTGCAAAGAAAAAGAGTTTCTCTTACACCTTCTGTGTCTCACAAGCAGCCTAAGGAACAGCCGTTTTCTTCCTCCAGCCCAGAAGTTACTGAGAAGTCCATTTCCCACTGGACAAAGTCAGGCTTTCAACTGTGCATATAGGCCAGGAATAATGTCTAGTAAGGTGTTTGAGGCCAAGTGGCCTTCATTGAGGAAGATAAAAATCAGTGGGAAAGCCAGCCAATCTCAACCTGAATTACACAGTTTGTTACTGCAGAGTATGAGTCTGTTTCTCCAAAAGAAAAATAGTCTGGAAAATGAGCAGACCTGTGGTCCGAGGAGTATTATCCCAACAGGAATAAGCCCCATTCAGCAATGAGCTCTCCCAGCCTTACCACCTTTTGAACAGGACAAAAGACCAAAGCCTGCAGACCACACTGGACTGTACCTTGCACTTGGGCTTTCTAAGTTGAAAGCAGCATGCTATATACCTTTTTCAGTCAACCATTAAAGTGCCTTTCATTTGCAGCATGGTGCCTATTTCACCTTGGAGTTGTCTAAGGCTTTAGAAACCTCTCCCCGCCATCAATGTCTCCAAGGTTCATGGAGGGTGAATATAGTCTAACTCAAAAGGACATCTTTATCCTCATGAGAAAAGAGACTCTGCCATCCAGTGACCTGCTCTAATTGGAGTCTCCAGGGGCCCTCCTTCACTCTCCGTCCTGGCGGAATCAGGGGAGTGTCCCATACGATGGGGATGAAGGAGAGCTGAAGTGGGAGTCCCAGCACTGGCTTTTTCACTTCATCGTTAGACCTTTGGCAAGTCAATTAACCTCTCTGGACCTCAGTTTCACGGAGCACTTATTATTATGCTAAGAAGAGAGAAGTATTGTCAGCTGAAGGTAGAGCCAGCATTCAAACCCAGCTCTCAAAGCCTGTGATCTTAACTCCTACATTACATTGCTTCCCTCATTCATCTTGACAGCCCAGTTCTCCCCATCTAAAATTTTAGTTTCTCTTCTCTCAAACAAGGAATCTTTTTTTCAAGTTATGTGGATGGTTTTGACAAAACAACACATTTTCTTCTTTGATATCATCTGAAATAACCACAGTCGCTACTGCGCATCGTGCTCCTGATAAAAAAGGCAAGTGTAAACATTACATCTTTCCAAGACTCAATTTACACAAATTACATATTACGTGAAGTAGACCCAAGAAGGCGTTGTGTCTGGAGAGAAGTAAGACGAAGAAAGCGTCAGAAAACAGCCCAAGCACAGCCCGGAAAGCTTTAAAGATGTGATACAGCGGCAAGGGGGTGGAGAGTATAGGCTGTGAAACATTCTCCTCTTTTACAATGTCGCTGTTTTCTGGTTTAATTAGAATCAGATAGTGTGCAATACAATCATCACCTGATAACATAATTCCGTCAAACATGGAAGAGTAATATTCAAGTGACTGAAGCATGAACATAATTCACCGCAAGCAAGGGAGAGAAATTGTATTAGCAAAATGCCACAAGATTCACTAATTAATTTGCTATATTATGCATGACAGGAAACAGCATAGAACAGAAAAAAAAGCCTGATGAGGTAGCAATGGATGTGCTTCCCCATAATTTATTTCTTCAATGCATGCATTATTTGATCAAGAATTGGCTAAAAGGGGATTCCACAGGGTAGAACGAGGACATGGCAATGAGTCGGTGAAGTCGGTGTGCTTATCCAGTTAGCAGATGTCAGAATCACTCTGCTTCACCACTATCTTCATTTATAGATTTCCTTCTTCACTGAAGCACTCATCTGTATCCTGCTTCAATACAAACCCAAAAAATGGGCAAATTAGCAGGTGTGTCCCTTGGCCAATTCATCAGTACAAGTTGATAGTATTCAACCCTATTGCGTTTCCTTGTCTCCCATAAATTACTGGATTTCTAATGAAGGCAAACAAAATAATATCAAATTTTTATTGTCTTGCCTTGAAGGGATAGACACTCACAAGGATGAAAATTTTATTACATCTTTCAACATATATATTGATAACAATTTGGATTGAGATCAATAGTGTATGCCTTGAAATTATTTATGTATAACCTTTTCACATAGTGATTAAGATTTTAAACTCTGGATTCAGATAAACCTGTGCTCAAATCTTGGCTCTGCCACTGCATAATTTTGGTCAGGTCACTTATAAGTCTTTCTAAGCTTCAATTTTCTCATCTGTACTCTGGAGGTGTAACAATTATATCTACCACTTTGGGATAATACTCTCCAAGGGTTTTGTTGAATAACCTGCCACCTCGTCATTCTGCCATATTGCTGCTTCTGTTGCTTTCGAGGCCCAGATAACAGTGTAATGAGCTGGGCACAGCTGGCCTCTGATGGAGACCCCACTGTCCAGAATGGAATAGGCCCTTCCCCTTTGTTCACTACAGCTCAGCAGAGACCATTCTGAGAATTTGCAGAAGATTTGAATGTAATGGAAAGAAAGCACAACACCAAGAATAACTCCCAGCCAGTAAGATGTTCTATTTTAATCCAAGCACATCAATAATGACATTAAATGTAAATGGTCTAAACATACACCTTAAGAGAAAGAAACTGACAGGTTGGATTTTAAAAAGCAAGACCTTACTATATGCTGTTTACAAGGAACTCACTTTAAATATAAAGACATAGGTAGGTTAAAATGAAAAAATATATACCATGCAAACACTATTCTAAACTATATATTAATTATGTGTATGTGCTTAACAGACGAGCTTCAAAACACATGAGGCAAAAATTGATGGAACTGAAAGGAGAAATAGACAAACCCACAAGTTCATTTGGAGACTTTACAGTTTCTCTCTCAGTAATTGATAGAAAAGGTAGACTGATAACCAGTAAAAATACATAAGACTATCAACCAAGTTGGTCTAACTGACACAGAATATTCCACTCAACAACAAGAGAATACCATTCAAGTTCACATGGATCATTCAACAAGACATTCTGGGCCATAAAACAAACTTTATCAAGTTGAAATCATACTAAGTACATTCTTTGAGCATGACGGAATTTACTCAGAAATCAATAACATAAAGATATGTGAAAATTTTCCAAATACTTGGAAATTAAACAGCACCATTCTAAATAACCCAGTGAACAAAAAAGAATGTATAATGGAAATTAGGAAATATATTGAATTTAATAAAAAAGAAAAGTTGACATATCAAAATGTGTGGGACACAGATAAAAGTGTTTAGAGGGAAATCTGTACCATTAAATACTTATGTCAGAAAACAAGAAAGGTCTCAAATCATGGCCTAAGCTTGCACCTTAAGAAACTAGAAAAAAAAGGAAAATAAATTAGACCCAAGATAAGCAGAGGAAGGAAATAATAAAGATAGGTGCAGATCAACAAAACTGAAAACAGAAAAGCAGTAGGGAAAAATCAATGAAACCAAAAGTTTGTTCTTTAAAAAAAATCAGTAAACTTAATAAACCCTAGCCAGACTGATCAAGAAGAAAAAAACAGGGGCTTCCCTGGTGGCGCAGTGGTTGAGAGTCCACCTGCCAATGCAGGGGACACGGGTTCATGCCCCGGTCTGGGAAGATCCCACATGCCACGGAGCGGCTAGGCCCGTGAGCCATGGCCGCTGAGCCTGCGCTCCGCAAAGGGAGAGGCCACAGCAGTGAGAAGCCCGCGTACCGCAAAAAAAAAAAAACTTTCAAGGCAGAAAAATAAGACTTCTGTGCAGGGGCTTTTAGAGAAAAACATATAGAGGTATCCTATGTTGATCTTTATAGTGTTGTTTATTTGGGCCCCAAAGGGGGGTAATCAGAAAAGTATGACCCTAAACTTTTTTAAGTCCCCAGTGATGCATGGCTTTTGCCAATACAGCCAACTATCAAAACAGGAGAGGTGCAGGAAGAATATTATCTGAGCCTCAGTGACACCATAATTACTCCATGTTTGGCTTTTAACACCTGAATCCTGGCTCTTACATAATAGCAATAATAATAATAATATATGTCACCCAGACAGTGGGGCTTTCTGCCATATTTTCATCCCATTTTCAGGGAATGTCTAAAAGGACAAAGCCTTTTTCTTTGGGTGAGACTTGGAGAAAGATAAATTTTGGCATTTGTCACTGCATTTATCCATCAGTCTCTCAGTGGATTGTAAGGAACTGATTCATCACTCCATTATTCTTCACTTTTCCTGCAAGGAGAGTTGCTACTGATGTTCTCAATTTGGCCTTTTAGACAGAAATAAAGCTGCCCATTTCCCAGCAATGAGTTTTATTGTATTCTCTTGATGAGACTGAGCTATGTGGGATTCTAGGCCCTGGGTCAGAAGATATTAGTCTGTACCTGCTGTAAGGATTTGGATTTTTCCTGCCAAGTAGATGTGACCTTACACTCTCCTTCCAACTTTATGACTCCAGAGCTCATTCTAGCCCTGGTGGGGAGACAGCTCCACCCTCAGGCCACTTTCTGTAAAGGTTCTTTTTTTCATATGTTAAATTTGTGTGCAATGGTGGGTGAGGCATCTAGTGGTAGAAGCCAGCTGGCATGGGGGTTAAAAAGATGAGATCCAGAAGCAAGCAGGCTTGGGTTCGGTACTAGTCCCCTCTGGCTGCCATAATAAAATACCACAACCTGCGTGGCTTAAACAAGATAAATTCATTTTTTTCTCGTAGCTCTGGGAGGCGAGAAGTCCAAGATCAAGGTGCCAAAAAATTCTGTTTCTGGTGAGACTTCTCTTCCTGCCTTACAGAGAGCTGCCTTCTCACTGTGTCCTCACATGGCAGAGAGAGATCTCCAGTGTTTCTTTTCTTATAAGGACACCAGTCCTATCAGACTAGGGCGCCACCCTTATGACCTCATTTAACCTTAATTACCTCCCTATCTCCAAATACAGTCAAGTCACATTAGGGCTTTAACATATGAATTGGGGTAGGGTGTGTGTGTGTGGGTACACAATTCTGTTCATAGCAGGTTCCATCCCAGCTCCAGCTGACTATTTGCGTGACTCCGGGAAAGTGAATCAACTGCTCTGGGCCTCATTTTCCTCATCTTGTCAAATGGAGATAACAGTACTAATTTGTAACACGGCTTTGATGACTGAATGAGGTGATGCGTGTAAAGGCAGAGCACAGCACCTCTCACATAGTATGCATTTTTTTTTTTTTCTTTGCGGTATGCGGGCCTCTCACTGCTGTGGCCTCTCCCGTTGCGGAGCACAGGCCCCGGACGCGCAGGCTCAGCGGCCATGGCTCACGGGCCCAGCCGCTCCGCGGCATGTGGGATCCTCCCGGACCGGGAGGGGCACGAACCCGCATCCCCCGCATCGGCAGGCGGACTGTCAACCACTGCGCCACCAGGGAAGCCCCAGCATGCATTTTTTTTAATCACCATTTTTATTTAGTTTGGCAACTGAAGTTCAAGCAACAATGGACTCAGTGAAGCAATGGAGTGAATTTGGATATATATTTTTTAATTAATTTATTTATTTTTGGCTGCGTTGGGTCTTCGTTGCTGCGTGCAGCCTTTCTCTAGTTGCGGCGAGCAGGGGCTACTCTTCGTTGCAGTAGGCGGGCTTCTCGTTGCAGTGGCTTCTCTTATTGCAGAGCATGGGCTCTAGGCGCGAGGGCTTCAGTAGTTGTGGCACACGGGCTCAGTAGTTGCTGCATGTGGGCTCTAGGGCACGCAGTCTCAGTAGTTGTGGCGCACAGGCTTCGTTGCTCCACGGCATGTGGGATCTTCCCAGACCACAGATTGAACCCATGTCCTGTGCAATGGCAGGTGGATTCTTAACCACTATGCCACTAGGGAAGTCCCAATTTGGATATATTTTGAGGGCCCCATGTTTCCTCCCTGTCCCTGGTCCCACTACAGAACCAACGAGGACCCAACCTCTCTTCTCCAGGCCAAAACTGAAGTCAGGGTCTGCTCTATCTGTTCTCCTTGTCAGAGCTCATATTTCCAGAGACATCATGGACTTTGGAGTCAGTGAAACCTGAGTTCAAATCCGGACTCTGTCACTCACTAGCTGTATGACATGACACAAGGCTCAGGCTGCCATAACAAAATACCACAGACTAGGAGGCTTAAATAACAGACGTTTATTTCTCATGGTTCTGGAGGCTGGGAAGTCCAAGATCAAGGTAACGAACGGCCCATTCGATTCCTGGGGAGACTCTCTCCTGGCTTGCAGATGGCCACTTTCTCTGTGTCCTCAAATGGTAAAGAGAGAACAAGCTCCGGCCTCTTCCTCTTCTTATAAAGACATTAATCCCATCATGGGGACCCCATCCTCATGATCTCATCTAAACCTAATCACCTCCTAAAGGCCCACTTCCAAATACCACCACAGGGGAGGACTGGGGCTTCAACATATGAACTTTGGCAGGGAGCATAAACATTCAGTCCCTAACACTCTCTGAGCCTGTATTCATCAGTATTCTTTCCCCTGCAAGTAACCAAAAACCCAGAGCAAAACTGGATTAGGCACAGAAGTGATTTTGTTGATTCACAAACAGAAAAGTCCAGAGATATTCTGGCTTGAGGCATGTCTGGACTCAGAGGCTCAGATGATAACAGCTAGAACCATTCTCCCATTTTCCACCTTTCTTTCCCTGTGTTGGCTTTATCCTCTGGTAGATCAGGATGTTGCCATTTCCTCTAGGCTCATATTCTACAGCCTGAGCCACCTAAGACAAGAAACATGACAGCATGTTCCCGAAGCCTCCAACAAAAGTCCCACATCGGCTCTCATTGCCCTCACACATCCATCCCTGAACCAATCACAGGGGCCAGAGGGGTAGGATATTCAGATGGGCCAGTTCTCAGGCACAAGGAGCCAAGAGAGGGTCAATTCTACTTGAGCTTCGGGCTAAGAACAAAAGAAGTGGTTGGGGGGCGGGTGGGGACTTCCCTGGTGATCCAGTGGTTGAGAATCCACCTTCCAATGCAGGGGATGTGGGTTCGATCCCTGCTCAGGGAACTAAGATCCCACATGTCACGGGGCAACTAAGCCTGTGCGTGCGCCACAAGAGAGGAGCCAGCTCACCGCAACGAAAGACCCCACGCGCTGCAACTAAGACCCGATGCAGCCTAAATAAATATTTTTTTTTAAAAAAAGAAGGGGGAAATGTTGGATAAGAAAAGACAGCAGATGACCACTACCAGCCCCAATTTCCTAGTCTACAAAATGGGAAAATGGTACCAAGCTCTCAGGATTTCTGTGAGAACAGGATTAAATACGTGTTAACGTAATACTGCATGGCACTAACAGCACAAATGGGACTAAATAAATTATTTATGGTGTGTGTGCACTTGCGCGCACACACACACACACCTGTATTCCAATATTCTAATTTCATAAGGCCCTGCCCTTGACCTTCATGCTTTCCCCTTCTGTGGCAATCATACATCTCCTGTAAACCACAGTAAAAATGATCAGTAGAAAGCACTGTTCAGGCATCCTGAGCCTCCTGAGGCTAGAAGTTAATTAACGAGACCCCAGCCGGGATGAGTAACTCTTCTGAACAGAGGTCTCCAGAGTTGCCCCAGGGGGAGAGAGCAATGCCCCCTAAGTGCTTTGCATGTGGAAGCCACCAGGGTCTCGGGAATTCCCCTCTGAAATGCAAATAGACCAGGAAGGGCTTTATCTTAAACACCAGCTAATGGCTACTGAGCTATCACTTAGCACAGCAGCAGGGATGATCTGAAACGGGGCTTGATAGGGATTCTGGAGGGAGAGGGGAAAGGAAAGCGTATCAGGTGACAGCAGAGAGAGGAGAGGGTGCCTAATTTCTGCTTTCAGTTATCCTGGGGCATGATTTTCACACACTTCTCTTTCACATCTGGGCTGATGAACCATTTAAAAGAATAAGAGCAGCTAGAGTTTAGAGAGCATTCCCTCTATGCCAAGCTCCATGCTAGGCACTCAGGAGTATGACTTTATTTAAGCCCAGCTCCCACTGTGCCTTAGTGTGTGGCCTTGGGCAAGTTACAGCAGCTCAATAGACCCCTTTTTTTTTCCAGCCAAAACATCTAACAATAAGGGGATAACATGAATTGAGTATTTACCATACACCAAGCATATTTTTACATATATTTACTCATTTAAGCTTCATAATATCCCTATGAAGTACTATTATTATTTCTATTATGAGTGAGATTACTAAGATTCAGAGAGGTTAAGTAACTTGCCCAAGGTCACACAGCCTGGAACTGACAGAGCCTAGATTAGAACCCAGGCAAAGTCCATGCTTTTGTCCCCTCTATATTGCCTACTAACACTGAGCTCAGCAAGCAGGAAGCTTTCGAACACTTTAGCTTTTATTGCTATTTCTCTATGTTAACATGAAGATATTAATAATGGAGGTAATATTCTTATCACCATCATCATCATTATTAGAAGATTCAACAAAGATATTTTCATTTTGGAAAATAAAAGTTATAAAATGAACTATCTTGTGTTATTTACATCTGTATCACTTAGAGGTATTTAAAAGCAAGCAATAAAAACCTACCCAAACACATTCAAGCAGAATTAATATTTACTGAAAAGATATTTGGAAGGTCACAGAAATGAAGGGAAGATATAAAGATACAGATATAGATATAGATATAGATGTATATGAATGTGTTAACCAGATAAAGGACTCCTTTCACAATGTATATGTGAATCAAACCATCACGATGTACACTTTAAATATCTTACAATTTTATTTGTTAATTATATCTCAATAAAGCTGAAAAAAATTTAAAGGAATGAAGAGGAGCAGAAACTCATCAACAGCCTCAAAAGTAAATGACTTTGCTTCAATCACCTCCCACCCCTGTGTGTCCTGGCTCAAGACTCAGATTCCCAGAAGACAGAGCTTAGATTGACCAGTAAGGCTCACGGACCCAGCCCTCTGGCCGGGAGGGGAAGGGGGGTGAGTTTCATGATTGACAGCCCCATCAGAGTCCTGCAACACACAAGGGGTAGTTCGCAAAGTGAATGTGAGCAAACAGAAACAACCAATGACACATAGAGCCGCTCCCATAGCACTAGGGCTCCTTCTAAAAGTGACAGAACCTCGTGGGAGGGAAGGTCCTCATCTAAGCTTTAAGATCTATCATTTGAAGAGCTTCCAGACAGGCATAAAGGGCTATAACAAAGATAACAAAGATAACGTAATACCCAGTTAAGAGTCTGAAGTGTCTCAGACCCTCCTTGAGGTTCAAGGCCAGAGCTGGGTAAGGACCTTCAAGGTACTTAAGCAGCTTCTCAAGGTGCAACACCCAGAAGAAAATGCTAACTGGATTTATGGGGCACGTTATTGAAAAACCCAATGACCATGTGTCATAATTTAACATGCTGAAGGAGAAGCAAATGGCGCTAAAGTCTTCGTATTCACTAGATAGACCCTGAGCCTGATTTATGTGTTGAGTGCAAATTCCTTCCAGGGGTACGCAGAATGACAGGTCTACACTATCTCTTGTGTCTTTGCTTCTTGACTCCTTCCTTTGTGCCTGAAAGGATTCTCTAGGCAGTACAACCTTTGCAATATCATCACTGCTTGGTACATCTGTGCTGAGAGCTGGACGTAAAGGTATACCAGGGGTGGAACCACACCCCTGAAATGGGACACAGCCACTGCTGGACATTGTTAAAATACTTTGGAAGGAGATATCATTTCCCCTGTCTTTCTGTAAGGGTTGCTTTCAAGATATAACAAGCCATTTATTTATTCTTCTAACACTTATTGACAACCATTAAGAAACAGACTCTGCTAGGCATTATGATTACAAAAACGTAAGATGTAGCTCCCACCTTCAATGTTTCTCACAGACTAGTGGAGACTGAGCATATTAGAAAATGTACTAAAATAGGAGTGAAAAGACCTCGGTTCTAACCTACCTGGACCACCTATCTATTCAAACTCAAGCTTATCACTTACCCTCTTTGATCCCCAGTTTTCTCATCTGAAAGATGCAGATAATAGTAAATCTGCATCTATACCAAAGGCCATTAGAAAGCTCAAACCATCTAGAGTAAGCAGAATTGTGTGCTTCACAGCACTGTATAAATTCAGTATGATTCGCACGTTCACAATCATTATCATACATTTCTTGAGCGTCAGTTATTTGCAGGCTCATGCCAAAGACTTAAGATTTGAATCTGCTGTAGTGTTTTAGACTTCAAATAGATTCCCATTTGTTTTACTCTGCTAGGGCTGTATAACAAAATACCACAGAGTAGGTGGCTTGAACAACAGAAATTTATTTTCTCACAGTTCTGGAGGCTGGAAGTTCAAGATCAAGGTATGGTAAGACTGATTTCCAATGAGACCTCTCTGCTTGGCTTGTAGACGACACCTTCTTACTGTGTCCTCGCATGGCCTTTTCTCTGTGTGCATGCATGCACGCTTGGTGTCTCTTCCTCATTAAAAGGACACCAGTCTATTGGACTACACCCCCACCACCTTATGATCTCTTTCAACCTTAATTACCTCTTTAAAGGCCCTATCTCCAAAGACAATTACATTTGTGGGTTAGGGCTTTAACCTATGATCTAGGGGGAAACACAATTCAGTTCATAACACTCTTCAAACTGACTGAATCAATAAGAGGGTTACTTATCATGACATAACAGGAAGTCGACAAGGGAAGGGAACTTAAGGGTTGACTGATGCAGCAGCTTAACACTGACATCAGGAACCCAGAACTTCTGTCCACACTGTGCTCCTGCCCCACTTCACAGTGTGGGTCTCACCCCCAGCCTGACTCCCCTCACTGACATGGTTGCCTGTGGAAACTGGGCAGTGGGCTTCTTTAATTCAAGTACAGTGAAGGAGGAAAACGGGGTTTCCTTTCCCAGAAGCCCTCAGTAAGCCCCTCCTGGCATCTCATCGGCTCAGATTTGCATGGGCCCGCCCATCCCTGAACCAATCACTGACGAGGGGAATAGACTTACTGGGCTTACCCTGGATAAACCACCTGGAGGGAAACGGATGTGTGGGGTCCACCCCAGGGGCCACCGTGCCTCCTGTCCTCAAGGACTTTATATTCTAAAGATGAAAAGGCAAAGTATCTTTGAAAAGGGGATGCTGGGAGGGTAGATTTTTCTTTTTAATTTTTCACTTTTCTTTGTGTGTATATACTCTCTGTAACCATCTGGTTAGAAAAGACGAAGTTTGGAAGTTGACTTCAGATGAAGAAAAGAAGATTGTTTGATGGGGAAATGGTGCAGCTGTGACAAAGTTTTTACCTCTTCACTAGAGAGGGAAAGGAACCGCCTTCTGGGCTTTCATGTGCCAGTTGCTGTGTTGCTGGTTTGTAATCTCATTTTATCCTCACACCCTACCTAGAATACTGGTAGGATGAACATTATTCACAGTGCGGAAGAAACAGAGGCCCAGAGCTTCAAAAAATGTGTTCAAGGTCTCACAGCCCCAGTGTGTCTGATTCCACATCCATGTTATTTCCGGGATATTATGATGATTCCTTAAGACAGTTGGAGACCTTCCCTCCACAATTTCCCTCCTGTTATAATAGCTACAACAGTAACAATAAGTACAATTTATTGAGCACTCACCATGTGTCAGGTATTGTACAGAATATTTAAAACATGATAGCAACCAAAAATATAACTTGTGAAAATTAGTAAACAGAAACCTCATTTTAAAATGGAGTCAGGAGACCAGAAGGGGGAGCTCTCACACCCTACCACTCAACCTCAACTGCAGACCCAACAGGAAGGGACAAACCTGGCATCTCCAACAGAAAGAAGGTTACCAATTTACAACCCAGCAGAAGGAAGGAAGAATTTCTCCTTGCCCAGCAACAGCCCAGCCAATGAGAGACTGGCACAACGCAGCAAATGAAAAGTCACTATACCTCAAACTCCCAGTTTTCTCCAATGGACTCTTCGTTTCTGACAGCCCCTCCCAACTCCCCCTTCTACTCTATAGTAGAATGGTCTCTTTGTTCCCTGGACTTACCTGTGGTTCGCCATACATTGCATGTATTGAATTGCAGTTCTTTGCTGTTCCTGAATAAGCCAATTTAGCTGATAAAATAACTGGCTGTTTTACTGTTTTAGGTCAACACATGTATTTAACCACTCCAACCCCCAAAAATGAATGCACTAGGGCTTCATGGAGAAAAGTAAAATTCTTATAAAGACCATTTAAAAAGCCTGAATGATGTAAGACAAATACCATGTTTGTGAATATAATAATTTAATATTGTAAAGATATTAATTTTCTCCCAACATTAATCCATGGATTTAATGCAGTTCTAATGAAAATTCCAGCAGAATTTTTTGAGGAATTGGAAAAACTGATTCTAAAATGTATATGGAAATTTAAAAGGCATGAATATCTAAGGTAATTTTGGAAAATGGGAGTAAAGATTTATTTTACTAAATATTAAGACATATTACTAAATCATAGTAATTCTTTTAAGTGTGGTATAAATAAATCGATGAAGCAGCATAGAGATTCCAGAAACACTCCTACATATATAGGAGAATTGTTGTCATAACCCAATAAGAAAAAATGAATTATTTGGTAGATTTTCATGGGGAAATTGGTTCACTGTGTGGGAAAAATAAAATTGGATTCCTTCTTTCACATCTGAATGTGAAAGACAAATTATAAAAGTAATCAAAGAAAATGGAGGAAATATCTTTGCAACTTTAGAAGTGGGCAGGTTCCTAAGCAATTTCTAAAAAGAGTCAGCCATAAGGGGAAAACATGAAGTGTTTAACTACATTAAAATTGAGATTTCTGCTCAGAAAAGAACATCATCTACACATTTCACAACTTGTAGACTGTGAGAGGATATCTAAAACTGGGCTGACATTGATATCTAAAGAAACTCCTACTATCAAAAAAAAAAAAAGGCCATAAAATTTTAGGAAACCCAATAGAAAAATGGGCAAAGTCTATGAAAAGAAAATTAATAGAAGAGGAAACACTAATGGCTAATAAGTATATGAAGAGATACTCAACCTCATTAGTAATCACAGAGAAGCAAATTGAACCAACAATGATATATCACTTTACACCCATCAGATCAGCAAAAATTACAAAGTTGGATAACATCAAAGGGAGAAGTGTCAACGAAGCAACTATTCCAAGTAGCAATCTCTCAGTACTCAGTGCAATTAACTCTTCATCTGCCCAACAGTTCCCCCTGCCTGGGTATTTGCCCCAGAGAAACTCTCCCACAAAACCATAAGGACGCATGCATAAGGACGTTCACAGTAGTTTTCTCTGTGACAGCAAAGACATCCATGTCCCTATTCTTCTTCACTAGGTCTATGCACAGTGATCTATGCATACGATGACTCATAGGCCACAGTCAGAATTTAATTAATTAGATTTACATAGAACAAATGAACAGATGTCAAAAATTATAGTGTTGAGTGGAGGAAAGTAAGGTTTAGGGCCCCAAACCATTTATGTAAACTAATCAAAAACATATGAAAACAACTCTATATATTTTATCAATTATGTACATATAAGTACATTAACATATGAATGGAGAACTGGGAAATGGGAAAGCGGATATTCTGGATACTAGAAGGAGTGCCTATAAGAGAGTTTAAGGAGACATGGGGATGGAGAAGAACACGTAATAAAAGGAAATAAAAATGTGAGGGGCTTGCTCCGACCCGTGAGTATGAATAAATCTACTCCGTGCCCCTGCAGTACCAAGCTTGCTCGCCAAAACGGTGGGGAAATTGCTTTGTGTGCATTATCTCATTTAACCCTCACCAAAAACGCTATGAGGTAAGTGTCACTGTTTGTCCCATTTTATTTTGAAAACTAAGTCTCAGGGAGGGTAAAGATTTGCCCAAGGGCTTACCTGGTGACGCAGTGGTTGAGAGTCCGCCTGCCGATGCAGGGGACACGGGTTCGTGGCCCGGTCCGGGAAGATCCCACATGCTGCGGAGCGGCTGGGCCCGTGAGCCATGGCCGCTGAGCCTGCGCGTCCGGAGCGTGTGCTCCGCAAGGGAGAGGCCACAACAGTGAGAGGCTCGCGTACCGCAAAAAAAAAAAAAAAGTTTGCCCAAGACCATGAAGCAAGTAAGTGGTAGAAGGTGAATCTGTAACAGGGCTCTGTGCCTCCAGATCCTGTGCTTTCAGCATCACGTTCCACCGCCTGTGTTCAAAGAAGCCCTTACTAGAGTTCAAAGTGGTAGAACATAACAAAATGCAAGTGTATTAAATTACTTCACTCACATCTGACTCTCCTTAGAATCTAAGATGTTCCCTGATACAGGCTTATTTTTAGTGGACTAGCAACACCTGACGAAGCAAAACAACCTGCGCTCAACAATTTCACGGCTTCGAATGAAAAACAAAGCCTAAACAAAAACTGTTTCTTGTGGCCCATCTTTTTGCATGATGCAGCAACTTGTACCATAGACCATTATTTCCCAAATAAGCTGCATAAGATTTTCAATGCCAAGTGTACAGCTGTATGAGTCAAAACCTATATAAACTCAATACAACATTTTGCTTCAGTTTAATGAAAATCCCAAGAGTAAATTTACCTTCCAAAATTATAGTACAGCAGAAAATGCAGTCTTGGAACTCCCTGAGAACCAAGTATTGATAGCCTTAGATAATACATGGCACATTGTCTGTGCTTGATAAATGTTGAGTGGGTGGGTAAAATGAGTGGCTAGATGGGTGGAGGATGGGTGGATGAGAGAGCGAATGGGTGGATGGATGGATGGATGGATAGATGGATGGATGGATGGATGAATGGATGGGTGGATGATGGATGGATGGATGGGAGGGTGGGTGAGTGAGTGAGTAAATTATATGCATCTTGACTCCATGGCTGGAAATTTTAACTAATGACAGAACCTACATGCATTCATGAGTATATCACAGTGATTACAGTATTTCACCCTCTTCCAAAAAAAAAAAATGTCCTTGAAAATCTTAGGGCTATTTTAAGCTAGTATTTTCTCTTAACTTTCAGAAAACTCATTAATCTGCCGATGTCTACTCCAAAAGTACAAGCAGTCTGGAGGATGACAGCAGTGTGACTTAGTTCAAAAACCATCCTAGGGACCCTGAAGACTTTGGAAATTGCTTCTTGTCTTTTCTTCCCTTGCATTTTTGCCTAGTGTTAGTGTAGGGAGGAAAGATGAAGTGAAAACTCATCGTTAGCTTAACAGAATGTCAGAGCTTTCAAACAGAGAGAGCTACATTGAACCCTGGGCTCAGCTCCCATGTTCTTAAACGCCCTGGGAAATGTCTTTCCTTGAGCTGTCCTTCAGAGCTGTAGGTTTCATCTAAAAAGAGTCCCAGCTTCTGCTGCTACACACCTAACTCATGTCTCCCCCTGCACTCTGAGCTTGTGAGCCTTTCTTTACACGCTCCTTACACAGCCAGGGTCACCGGAATTCCAGATCAAATGTGTCCATGATATAGACCAGGCTCAAGAGACCAGAGACTTAGAAGTAAAAAATTACAATTCAGATTCCTAAAACAATCGTTTCCATTTCTATAAAAGATTTCCCCACTGGAGTTATTTTCACTTGAGCTTTGTCCAGAACCATTAAGCAATGTTCTGCCTGCTCACAAGTTATAAGGGGTTCAAGTACAGATTCAGTAACACAGATGCAGCTTTCTTTCACAAAAATGTCTATGCTGTTTTCTTCGTGGCAACCCAGCCGAATATAGCCTTCATTAACCTACCTATATTGAGACGTATGAAAAGACTAAAGACTCCTCTCTTTAGCACATATAATACCTTTCTCAATTCTCAACTGAAGGAGGAAATTTCAGGATTATAGGATTATATTTTATGAATGCTAGTTCCTGGCCATCCTCAGCTTAAATCTTCTCCTGTGTAAATGGAAAGAAAATGCTCATCTTACTAAGTTGTTGTAAAGATTCCTTTATTCAGGAAACAGTTTTTGAGAACCTACTCCACGCAAGGCTCTGGAGTGGAGATCGGGAATCAAAGAAAACACAGAGTACATCAGGTCAGGAATTTCACAGGTGAGAGAGAGGCACAGACCAACACTAACAAAGTGCTCGTGTAGGAAGGCAGGAAACTAGATTCAGAGTCATTCAGGCTGGGTTGAGATCTTGCTTCCACCACTTCCTCGTTGTAGGACAAGGGGGAAATTACCTAACCTTTCTGAGCCTCAGCTTATCCATGGAGATAACACCGCCTTTCTCCTAATTTTAAAAGGATTAAATTAGATACTACTTGATGACACTTAGCACAGTGTCCAGCCCGTAAAAATTATTAAGTAGACATGACATTAAGTGCTATGGGGAACACAAGTTGATATGAGTACACATAAGTGAAGCACAGTGCTTGATATGCAGAAGGCCCACTGTAAATCCATACTGATTATTAGTCTGTACCCCTGTCTACATCATCTCTTCTCCCACAAATAAGGTCATTACCTAATTTGAGCAAGGCAAGGAAAGAGCTAGAAATGGACCCAAGATCTTAGAGGTACAAGGCTTGGAGAAGATCCCAGTAGCCTGGAATTCTCAGGTTGAACTCTCCCTGGGGCAGAAAGAAGTACAACTGCATTCAGAAGGAACCACTGAACTACTGGGCCAAGGTAGGGGAGGACAGGGCATAGCACAGGTAAATACCATATCTCAGAGCATGGATATAGGACAACCATCACTCATTCTAGCAGTGAGAATTCTTGGAAAGACAGGAGATAGGCTAAGCCAAGACCCTCTGATGAGCTATGGACTGGTGCAGTTGCTCCAGCCTGAAGACAGTCCATCATCCAATGGTGACCACTGACAACAGAAGGAAAGAGAGCTCATATCATATTATTATTTTTATTATGGACACGAGTAACGCTGGTGCCGAACACACTCTCCTATGCATGAGACTTTACTGAAAGTTGGAAAACACAAGTGTTTAGGATTCTGTTGGAGGCAAGTGACAGAAACCCGACTCAAACTGATTTAAGCAAAAAAATAAGATTTATTAGCTTGCCTAATTGATGGATAAGACCTCAGGCGTAGCTAGATTCAAGCATTAGAGTGATAGCATCAACTATCTTCTGCATCAAGAATCTGTCCTGGGGGCTTCCCTGGTGGCGCAGTGGTTAAGAATCCGCCTGCCAATGCAGGGGACACAGGTTCGATCCCTGGTCCAGGAAGATCCCACATGCTGCGGAGCAACTAAGCCCATGCACCACAACTACTGAGTCCGTGTGCTGCAACTACTGAAGCCCGTGCACCTAGAGCCCATGCTCCACACAAGAGAAGCCACTGCAGTGAGAAGCCCGCGCACCGCAATGAAGAGTAGCCCTGATCGCCGCAACTAGAGAAAGCCCGCACAGAGCAACGAAGACCCAACACAGCCAATAAATAAATAAATAAATAAATAAATTTTTTTAAAAGATGTCTTCCTCCATTTCTTGACGGTTTTTCTGTGTTTTGTCTTCCTCCAAGAGTGTTCTCCCCGTGGAGAGGAAAGGTAACCAAAAACAGGTTTATATCTTGTTCTTTAAAGAATTCCAATCAAAAAAGTTCTCTTTCCCAATAGTTGTGGTAAAAGTCTCAGGACTCTCACTGGCTCTGATTGGTCCAACTTGAGTGATGATGATTTGATTGGCCAGGTCTGGGTCATATGCCCACCTATAGCACTAGAAATAGATCAGGTCCATCTGAGCCACCTGCCCTCAAAGGAAAATGGGATGTTACTACTCAAAGAGGGGGCATGAATCTGTGGACAGGTTAAAAACTCCAGATATCCACTACACCTTCCCACTGCTCTTTTTCTCGGCATCCATAGAACATCTGAAACCATTATCAAAAGTTAACCAATCTCAGATGATGGCAGCAGGGGTAAAAAGAGAAACAGGCTCAGAAATGCCATTACGGAGTTAATTGTTTGAAGTGTATCACCCTAATTGATCATGCAGCATTTAACCTCGAGAACACCAAGCCTCCAAGTCTTTTTTGACAAATGGGAGGCAAGGTTTACAAAGACTAGCAGATATGACTGTGACTTACAAAATAAAAAAATAACAAAACACAATTTGACATGATTTAATAAAAGATTCGTTCCTACCACTTCTCGTGGGAACCTCAGCACATTTTCTTTCCACTGACAGTTACTATCTCTATCTTTATTGAACAAAGGCACTGAAACACAGCTGCTGAGGATCAGTAAAGAAAATAATTCTTTTATTAATAAGACTTATTAGCAGGGAAAAAAAAATCCATGTTTGGGGGTTTGCTCTGAAGTTACAGGCCATTTCAAAGAAATACAGCTGACTAGTGCCAACATTATTTCAGGCAATTTCATGATCAAATGTCCTATTAGGTCGTTTAAAATTTTTATAGAGATTGTAAATCAGAACTATTTTCTATTTGCCCTAAATATTTAGTTGCTACAGGGAAAGCAGATCAAATTAAAGGGTATTGTGCACATTTTTTACTGGGATCTCCCAGGGATATTAATCATTGCACTTGCACCACAGAGTTCTTCAGTAAACTTGTTTGTGAGAACATCATCTGGCGCTCCTCCAGCACCCTCATTAAAGGGATGAGTTGGATTGCAACAGTGGTGCCAAGTTCTTTTCATCTTCAAATTAGGGACCACGTGCCAAAATTCAAAGAACACTCCTCAAAGTTTCCCCAGAGAGCCTATAGGAATAAGTTTTGAGCTACTTTATTCCATTGCTTCAGCCCCGAATAATACCATGGGACAAGAATCAGAAGACGACAGGAGGAACAAAGATCTGTAGGATTCTGGAAGGAATCCTTCTTCCTTTTTAGAAGCAGAGGGTCAATATCCATCAAACTTTAACATGCATATCCCTTGATCTAGCAATTTCTGTTTAGAGATTTAACCTACTGATACACTCACACATGTGCATAAAGATAGATGTTCAAGGATATTTAATGCAGCCTTGGTTATAGTAGCAAAAGATTGGAAACCAACCAAATGTCTTTCAATATGGCTCTGATTAAATAAATTATGGCACAGCCTCACAATGGAAAACAATGCAGCCATTTAACAGAATGAAATGGGTCTGGCTAAACCGAGATGGAACTACCTCTAAGACATGCTGTTAAATAGGAAAAAAAAAAAAAAAAAAAAAAAAAAGGAAAGCACAGAGGATCAAGTATAGTAGAATGTCATTTTGTATTTTTTTAAATGTATGCAAATATTTGGTTGTACACACAGAGAATACCTCCAGATAAAAAAAAAGAAAAAGAAAAAGCAGTATTTGCCTCTGTAGAAGGAAATAGGGACCAGCTTTATTTTCACTGTTATATCTTCTAGTACTACTTTTTTTTAGCACTACTTTTTAAAGCTTTTACCACTTGAGCACATGTAATTTTTTAAGTAAAATTTTAAACAAAAAGAAGTATGGTGCCTTGCAAGAAATCTAACAAGAAATATAAAAGATTTCTTGGAAAAAAATAGTAAAACTATCAGACATTTATGAAGAAGTGCACCATTTCCTTGGGTGGTGTGAGAGATTGAATTATTGTTCCCCACTCTTCACTCCTTCTGTTAGCAGAATGAAACATCCTTGTACCTTTACAATCTTCCCACTGTGGGTGGAGTGTGCTTCCTGATGCACTGTTGTTAGTCTTGGCCATGTGACTTTCTCTGACCAGTAGTATTAGTGGATGTGATGTAAGCAGAGGCTTTAAATGTGCCTCTGGGATTTAGCTTGATCTCTTGCACTTCTGCCATCCACCATGAAAAGATCAAACCCTGGGTAGCCATTGGCCCTAGAATGGGGAGATATATAGAGCAGACCTGGACCAACCCATAGCCTGGAATCAAGCCAAGCTAATCCAACAGGGCCCAGCAGAACCATATCCTACATGCAGACCTGTGAGTGAGAAAAATCATTCTTGTCTAAACAAAGATTTGCAGGGATGTATGTTATGCGGCTTTATTGCAGCTGAATCTACCTGATACATATGAGAGGACTAAATTACTTCCTTTGGCTCTCTCCCACCTCTTCTAGGAAACTGTTCCTGATTGACCTCACCCCACTCTAGACTGTGATCTCTTCAATCACAGCAACTGTGTGTTATTCATCCCTGTGTCCCTAGACTTCTGCACAATGCCTGGAACAGAATTTAGGAACTCAAAAAATCCTTCTCTGACCACCCTCTACCCAAAAGTTAATCTCTACCACATCTCACAGTTTATGTACTTCAGCCCATTAATCACAACCTGTAATTACCCTACTACCTTGTTATCTTGTCTCCCTCACCAGAATATAAACTCCCCAGAGGAAATGACTCAAGGAATGGAAAAAAGAAAGAATATATGACTTTCTCACTCTGATTTGCATAACATTCAGACATCTGTTTTACCACACTCTCCAAATTTATTAGCCTGACCTTCAAGGCCTTTCAAAAGCTGGCCCCAATCCAGTCCTATCAGCCATTGTTCCCCTTAGGCAGTACCATGGAATTTTTCACTGTTTCCCACCCACTACCCACTCTTTTCCTTTTTCTGTGACTAACCATGATGTTCCCTCTGACATAAGTGCTCTTCTCTACCATCCCTGCTTAGCTAAATCCTGACCATCTGTATGATTTTGAATTAGATCCAGCTATGAATAACTGTAAAACTTGAAACGACAGTGGCCTAAACAAGATAAAAGTTTATTTAACTCTTTCCTTTAATACATTGTAGTCAGAATAAGATTGGAAAGGTAATGTACGGCTTCACAGAAATAAGATCCTCCTAGTTTATTGCTCTGCCATGGATTTCTTCCATTCCTAATTTTACTTCATTGTCCAGGATGGCTGCTGGAGCTCCAGCTATTACATTCTCATTCCAGTCATTAGGAAGGAAAGAAGCTGGAAGAAGAGCATGCCTCCTTCCTGTAAGGAAACTCCCCAAGAATCACACACACCATTTCACTTAGGTGTCGTTCGACAAAACTTAGTTACATGACTACATCTAGCTGCATGGGAAATTGTATCAGTTACTTTTGCTATGTTGCAAACCACCACCTCATAACAGTAGCTTAAAATAATAAGCACTGATTTAACACATGATTCTGTGGGTTGGCAATTTGGGCTGGTTTCAGATGGACAGTTTTTTGGTCTCCACTGAGCCTATTCATATACCTGCTGTTAGCTGTCTGGTTGGCTGGGTGCTGGCTGGTGTAGGACAGCCTCAGTTAGGACAGTTTCTCTCTGCTCCAAGTGGGCTCCTATCCTCCAGAAAGCTAGCTCTGGTTTGTTCACGTGGTGGTTGGGCAGGAATCCAAGAGGTTACATGGAAGCATGAAAGGTCACTGGGAGCCTAGGCTTGGAATTGGGACAACGTCACTTCCATCACATTGGCCAAAGCAAGTCACAAGTGTGGCCTGGATTCAAGAGTGGGGACAGAGACTCTACCGCTAAATAGGAGGGGATACCAAGTCACATTGCAAAAGGATATGCCTACAGGAAGGGGAATTATTGTGGCCATTGCTGCAAGCAATTTTCCAAAGAGCTGTAGTCTTTATACTGTGTGTGTGGTGGGGGGTGAGGACCCAGCTAAAAATTAGATTCTATTACTATGTAAGTAGAGGGGAGTAAATATTGGGAGACAGCCTGCATTCTTTATGACACCAACTTTCAAAGCCCAGTTCCAAATGCACTTCCTCCTCCTAGAAGCCTTCCTTGAATCATCAAGCTAGAATTCTAACCACTAAAGACTTTTACCTGTATGTTTTATGGCCTTTGCATAACTAACTACCTGGAGGGATGCTGGCCCATCAGTGCCTGGGCAGGGTGGTAGAATGAGAGCCCTTAGCCATCTTCTGAAGGCTCCATGAGTTTGGACACCATCTTTACTGAGATACTAACATTTCTGTTGAAACAAGTGCCTCTACTATTTGAAAGTAATAAATCTCTTGTTTAAATAGCGGGAGTATGGAACTTTTACCCTTGTTTTCAGTAAACCCACAAGAAGTACAAAGAATCCACGTGATCCAAGGATAATAGGTCAAATACTGAAATCTGGAAGGAATCCCTTAGCACCCAGAGCATAGAGAAATATACACTTCTCATCAGAGAGGGTGTTGTAATTAGTCCATGGATTCGTTGGCATTTTCTTTCTCCCTTTGTAATTTTTTTCCTCTCGGTATGACTGGAATATAAATCAGTAGCCTAGAGTCCTTCTGGTTAACAAGGTTCTCATTTGGGAGGTTGCAGCCTAGGAGGCTATTAAAAAGAGAAAGAAACGCTTCTTCTGTAAACATTTCCTGCCAGCTGCTGAGGGCTGAAGGGGGGGAGGGTGCCGGGGTGACAGCACAGAACAGGACCATTAAGGGAAGAAAATCTGTAAAGAGTAAGAATTCTTGGTCCGTGTCTCTGGCAGATGATCCATGAATAGAAGTCCAACGAATGAAAAGAAAACCCCTGGGGGAGGAAGAACAAGCCTTCTTGTTCAGGGAAGAAGATCCATTTGGATCAGGGAAGAGAGTCTTCCTCTGATCCAAATGGGTCACTGCTGTCCAAAGTGCAGCAGGAAATTGAAATCCCGGCAGGTGCTTCCAGAATGTTTAAGAATGAATACCTAAACTTTAAAAGCTGTAGGAGGGGTGACCTCATGCCTCAGCATCCTCCATCAACTCCTAGAAGAAGAAGAAGAGCTTGTGTTTGCTGGGTTTTCACTGTGTGCCAGCACCACGTTAAGCATCTTACATGCAGTAATTATCTCAACTAACCTTCACCACAGTGCCATCAGGCTGGAGCTATTGTTATCCCCATTTTACCAATGGGCCTGGTGATGTTTCTAACTTGCCCAAGGTCATTAGGTGAACAAGCAGAAGAACTAAAGTTCAGAAACAGTTCTCTGACTGCATAGGCCATACTCTTGGACCTCTGTACCATCCCAAAGAGGAAATGTGCCAGATCTTATCACAGAATCATCTATCTCCAAGATTACCCAGGGGAGGAGACTGTTGATGGAGACCGTCTTTTTCATTAAAGAGCTCCTGATCTTTGGGAAAAGACATCTGAGGATCTACAAATAAGAATTAAGCAATAACAACAGCAATAATAAATGGAGTAGTTATGTTGTGCCAGGCACTGGGCTGTTACATATATTATCTCACTTAATCCTCTGACATAAGAATTATCATCTCCATTTTAGAGATGAGAGAACAGAGGCACAGAGGAGTTAAGTCACATGGCCAGGATCTCACAGCCAAGAAGCAGCAGAGCTAGAATTCCAGTGCAATTTTGAAGCCGAAGAGCAAGCTCATTTCCAGTCCCAGGTGCCTCTCTACACAAGTGGGTGATTCAGTCAGTCACTGCTTTATTGATCCTTCAAATATAAATTCATATTCACTGTGTTTGGGAATTTCTGAGATTGGGAGGGGCTAGAAAGGAAAACTTTAAGTTTCTGTTTGACTAAAGGAGAACAGTTGCTGGGATGAAAAGGAAGTCAGGAAGGGAGAGGATCTGAGGGACAAGGTGAGAAGTATAAAAGGTTTCAACCTAGGCAGTCAGGTCTAACATCTTTGATTGGAAATCAATTTGGGCATGGCTGAACTGTGCATGGGCTGGATGGGGGGTGAGACAGCGTTGGAAAAGGCAGAATACAGGAAAGAAGAGGCAAAAATGGAACCGAGGAGAAGGGTGGAGTCATGACCATGTGGGGGGGCGCAGGTCTCCAAGGCATCAGGATGGTGCAATGGTCATGACCTGGGACACTGGGGTCAGACTGCCTGGATGCAAACCCCAGCTCCTTCTCATACTACTCTACTTCTCTTAAGGCCCTTTTCCTCTCTGATGTTTACTTTCCTGGTCAGTAAAAGAGGTACAAGTATTGTTCCCTCTCATAGAGTTGCTGTGAGGATTCAGTGAGAAAATGAAAGTAAGTGCTTGGCAAGGTGCCTGACTCCACGCTCAGTACATGGTGATTATTCCTATAATGCATCCCCAGGGCTCTGCTAAACCTGGAATTGAAACCGTGAAGAGTAAAGTCCATGGTAGTGATAGGAATAATAACAACAACAATAACATTCTTGCATGTATTAGTTACCCATTGCTGCATAACAAATGACCCCAAAATTTAGCAACTTAAAACAATAAACAGTTATTATCTCACAGTTTATATGGATCAGGATTCTGAGTTTAGCTTATCTGGGTGCTTTCTGGCTCAAGATCTCTCACGAAATTGCAATTAAGGCACCAGATACTATGATCAGATTTGAAGGTTCAACTGGGGGATCTCCTTCCAAGTGCATTTAAGTGGTAGTTGGTGGGCCTTGATCCCTTGCCACATGGACCTCTCCACAGGACTGATTCATGGTATAGTAGCTGGCTTCCCACGGGACAAGCAGTCCAAGAAAGAGCATCCAAGACAGAACAGTGACAGCTCATCACTTCTGCCATATTCAATTCATTAGCAGTAAGTTAGTAAGTCCAGCCAACCCTAAAGGGGAGGATATTACACAAGGGCATGAATACCAGGAGGTGAAGATAACTAGGGGTCACCAGGGATGCCTGCCACATGGTATGTTCAATAAGGTCACAAAACCCTTCAGTCATCCTATCACCTAATCTCTTAACATATGACCTGCTTCCTCACTGAAAATGATGTTATAAATTGAGTTCTCGATCATTCTCAAGAATATGGAATCAAGGTAAAAACGTAGTTTTCAAGCTTTTTGGTGACATAAACACATCCCCAAATAAAATCTTCTTCAATGGGTGCATGGATAAACATATTGCTTTGTATTTACAAAATCAAATACTACTCAGCCAAAATTTAAAACCCAAAACGAAGTACTGATACACACAAAAACACAGATGTACAGCCAAAGCATTATTCTGAATGAAAGACTCCTAACACAGGTGCACATACCGTATGATTGCATTTACAGGAGACTCTAGGAAAGAAAAATGTAATGTATTATGATAAAAACGGATTAGTGGTTGCCTGAGACAAGGCGTGAGGGTTAAGGAATAGCTGGGAAGAAGTGCATAGGAATCTCTGGGGTGATAGAAATGTTCTATATCCTCATTGTTGAATCTTATTAAACTATACACTTAAAATGGGTACATTTTAATTATTGTAAATTGCGTCTCAATAGAATTGAAAAATACTGAACTGTTCTGATCACGATAAGGATGTGTGTCCATCCTATTATAAGTAAACAAATAAGAGGGCTATGGATAGTTCAATGCTGATGATACACATCGAACCACAGAGCATAACACAAGTCTGGGCACCTGCTCTCCAAATAAAGTGTAGGGAAAGATTTGGAGTACCTCTTCCACGTGTTTCTGTGTAAAACCACTGTGCACACACCCCTTTTATACCTGCAATAAAAGTCTACCTTAGTTCTCATGGTTTCTGAAGTAAACCGTGCCTCTGCAAAGGAGAGAAATAACTTTTCTTCTTTCCCTTTCTCTTTCCTTTTCTTTCTCTCTCTCCCCCGCCCTCCCTCCTTCTCTCTCGCTCTCTTCTTTCTCACTCCCTTTTCTCCTTTATTCATCTCTCTGTCCCCTTCCTTCCTTCCTTTCTCTTTCCATACATCAAATCAGATCCCAGTTTCTGTTCTGCAGGTTTTCTCCCACTTTGTATCTCTTGGACAACAGTCTATATAGACCCACCTTATGCTTTTTAATGGCTACATTGTATTCTGTTGTGTGGATATCCTGATGACCATTTAGCAAGTACTCTAGTGGTAAAAATTTACATTGCTTCCAGTTTGGGGATTTTTTTTCTTCTAAACCGTTTAATTGTCGGGATTATTTTGGACAAGAAGAAAGGTCACCCACTGGTGACATTTCCCATTAGGAAAGGTCAGCATCTGCCCCAATCGACGTAATACCAGTATTACTCATTCTGGGCGTAATCATGCTGCAGCCACCGTTAAAGCTTCTTTCCCCGGGATCTATGGACGCATCCTATCTGGCCCTCCTCGGATGAACTTCTAACACCCACATAAAACCCCAAGAAGTGAGAACCCAGTGAACATCTTGAACATCCTCTGAAGGCTGTGAAAAGATATTGCACTTGAGCTGTTATTAACACCTGATAACTCATTAAAACCAGACTAATTATCAACAAGCAGCAGGTTCCTTTCACACTCAAAACGAACCAGCTCCAGTCCGAAATGACGGCTAAATTAAAACCAGGGAGTCAGCAAACGGCCTCCTCCTATAACCCTACTAATTCCTTGAGCTAATTAGTTCTCCTTTCTTCATCAACTGCTTGGGAAAATAAATGAACAGGTGATACACTTTCCTTAACTTGATGGGTAAGCCTTTCTGTAGAATATGATGATAACGTTGTTGATAATAACAATGGCCATTGCATAGTGAACCACTTCCTATAGGCTATGTATTTTACACAGATGATCCCATTGAACTTTATTACTATAATATGAAAATAGGCACAGAGAGTGTAAACAAAGAGTGTGCAGTTGCCCAATATCATGCAGCTAGCAGGGGTGTCCAAGATCTCCCTAGTCCAAAGCCCCAGGTTTGAAGTGAGATGAACTAGATCTGATCACCGGGAGATTTTTAAAAAGAACTTCACCACTGACATGCCCCAAGGTTGTTTATATACGTTTCCACTGTCTAGCACACTGCTAAGCATACAGTATGTGCTCAATAAAACTTTTTCACATGAATGAAGAAAAATGGGACCCCTTACGGATTGTTTTGAGGGTCACAGAAAATGGCCTACGGACAAAGCACTGTGATTTGGTTGGAGCAAGCTGACTTGTTTTCCACTCCGCCGGTAGGTGGTGGGATAGCTCCGCAGGCCAAGCCTTTCAGAGAAGGCTGAATGGGGGATCAAATGCATAGAGAAGGCTGAATGGGGGA